>NC_067166.1:3376223-3498723 GCF_903995435.1 Acomys russatus | reverse complement strand
AATAATTCTCTTGACACTGTTTGCTTTTTTCTTTTACCTTTCCTTTCCTCACAAGTGGGCACCAAGATTTAGAAGCTGGGTGATGTGTGAAAGCGCCACAGATGTAACAAAGAAAAGGCTACGGAAATCCAGCTGTCATCTAGGAAACCAGCATTTTGAGGTTTAAATAAAACCCTGAAAATGATGAAAGTCTTTTTGCTTTTGCTTGTTTCACAACTAAAGTCATTTTTTTTTTCATTAAGAATTTGTTTCTGGTAACAAGTGGTGAATTCTTTAAATGAAATAATCCTAAGTAGAAGTGTGCCTTTTAAATTCATCATACAATAGACAACCTTAAGTGTGACTCTCCCTAGCCAGTTTTTTCCCCCTATGAGTATATGGACACATTGAAATAATGAAACTTTAGGACCTATTGATATAAGAAGTTATTTGTGGTCTTGTTGGTTCTGGCACTCATACCGTGTCCCAACTGCATCCTTCTTTGACACCTAGGTGTAAAGAAAGTGGACCTCACTAAGCATGCCCATGAATGATATCCCCTGACCTAGGGCGGTCCTCACCCACTAGAGTCACCAAGGCAACACGTCATTGCTTTGAGGCACTGCTGGCACGGGCATGAAAGGAAGATGAGGGCACTGCGAGCTGTGTTGAGCAGTAGCTGCAGGGGTAGCTGCAGGCCAGGCCCGGGGAGTTCTCATGCTGATGACTGTGTAAAGTGCTCTTCAGATACAGAAGAGTCCTGGAAAGAAACACGCACTCTCTGCCCTTTATCCATGCAGCGTGGGAAACCAACTGTTTCCTTAATATCGCCTAGAAAAGAGATCTAAAAGAGTCTTCTTGGTCCGCAGAACCCGTCCAGGAGATTTAGATTGAGTGACCTGAGTAACATCTGGAAGGAGCCACATTCCCTGTCTCTGTCCTTGGGTGTTTGCTCCATTCTACAGAGCTACAGACTACAGTTTAACGCCACACCTTTGCCCCCGAGAAACCTCTAACCCCAGCCAACCGAGGCTGCCATCACAAAACCACAAATGCACACACATTTATCCACAGGACTGATTTCATTTAGTATACCCCTCAATGCTAAAGAAACACAAATAAACAAAGCACCACTCAAATGCCAGTAAACAATTCAATGCAAACAACAACCTCTAAGAAAGGCTTGTGGGCAGCATGCAGCAGTCCTGGTTCCAGATCTCTGTATTTTACCTCGCTGTATGTTCTTGAAATATTAGTAAATTCAGGATTAGTGTTAAAGTTCTAAAAGGTGTGGAAAATATTTCCAGAATGTTATTTTTCATTTTACGAAACATCTGGTGTCTAAAGTAAATTCTAATTGCATTATGTTATGTATTTACTTCCACTTGTAAAAGTAGCATACTGACTGAGCCTAGACATAATCAAAATTACTGTTGTAGATTGTTGCGGGCCTCGGAACGCTTTTTGGAAAGACACTGCTGGTTGAAATCTCCCCAAGACTCGTTTTACAAATGACACTCAAGGGCACTTTCCGTTAACATTAATGAGACTTACTAGTCTCCTCTGACGGGCTCATGGACCTGAAACACAAGTTTCATTGGCAATACACTATGCTTCATCCAATTGTTCCAATCTGGCAAAAGGGAGGAATTTGTGCAAAATTCAAGAATGACTAGTGAGGTTGAAGTTGTAAAAAATAAAAAAATTAAGAATCCTTATGATATTTAAGACGTCAAATACACTTAGACATAAAAACAGGATTCTAAGTAGAAAGCTCCAAAATATTTTCATTTATTACGAAGGAAAATAAATGACTGGTTTTGGAATTTTCTAAGACGTTTCACTCTCTAGAAATTGATAATCCATATTTTCCACCTCTAATCTTCCTAGGCATCAACACTTCAATCTCATTGATAGTAAATTACCAAATCTTATATATAAAATGACTCCTACTGTTTTGTGAATGAACATTTAAATGTTACTTAAGTTTTTAAGTTGCTTGGCCACTTTCCATCCCCCATGACTAAAACTCATAGACTACTGAAATAAAATGTCAAGCCTGGGCTATGCATCACATTTTTTATTAAAATGACATCTTAGGCCCTAGGCCCAAAAACATTTGTTTCTTATTAATATTAAAAAGTATGTATATTGTTTTGAAATATGTGTGTCCTTTTTTAAAAAATTAAGCTTTTTGCCTTCTTATTTTGTAATAATTCCAACAGAAACAAGCGACAGAATTGCTTCTGTTAAACAAAGTTCAAAGTAAGCTTCTTCTTACGCTGACACTTGTTCTAATGACTAGTTATTAAAATCACTCAAACAAATATGCATCTATGGTTCTAACTTCTACACAGGCAATGTTTTTTAAAGCAAAGGCATTTAAATTAATTGAGAATAAAATTTAAATTATCAAAATAGCTACAGAGTAGATGGTTTGAAAAACCTTTGTTTCCCATTGAACAACGTTTAGTTCACTGTTTTTGTTATAGATATCTAGGAGGATAAAGCATACTGAAAACTGTAAATTAAAAAAGACTACTAGGAAAAAAGTTAAATCTTTCCTGGCTCTTCCCACCATGCTTTGCCTTATCGTACTCAGTGGCCTGTCTCCTATTATCTCTACATACCTGCTAAGTTTAACAAGTTTCAAGCAACACGCTGTATTTGTGACAAGTCTTCATAAACAATCACCTTTATCCATGAGAAAAAAGAAAAGTCGGTGCCAAGTTACTGTTAGGGATTATTTTGTGGAGAAAGAAAAGGCATTTACTCTAAAAACCTCCCTATAGACACTCATACATTTCACGAAACTGAAATTTCGAATTTCTCCTTAGTCTATCTTGCTTCATGGTGCACAGTCCTTTTGCACAGGACAGATAGGAAGAGGTGTGTTTGCCCTCCCACAGAAGCAGAGAGTGATGGTGTTTTTCTCAACACTGCCTTTAACAAGAATCCAGTAATCCAATTACTCTCACCTACATCCATGGCTGGTTTACAAACAGAAGCTGTAGTCTCTCTCTCTCTCTCTCTCTCTCTCTCTCTCTCTCTCTCTCTCTCTCTCCTCTCTCCTCCTCCTCCTCCTCCCTCCTCCTCCTCCTCCTCCTCCTCTTCCCCTCCCCCTCCCTTCTCCCTCCCCTTTCCTTCCCTCCTCACCTCTCTCATTCTCCCTCCCTCTTGCCCCCCTCCTCCTCCCCTCCCCCTCCCTCTCTCTCTCCTCTCCCTCTTCCCCTCCCCTCCCCTCCCCTCCCCTCGCTTCCCTCCTCACCTCTCTCATTCTCCCTCCCTCTTGCCCCCTCTCTCTGCTTCCCCCTCTTCTTTCCCCTTTTCCCCTTCCCCCCATTCCTCTTCCTCTTCTTTTATCAACCTTCTCACCTTCCCAGTCTCTCCTCCCCCTCCTCTCTTCCTCCTTCCCCAAGAAAGGAGAGCAGCAAGAGGCAACTAGAACCCTCTCTACTCTTTTCTGAAACAAGAAAACAAATCCAGAGGGATTGAGTGAAATTATAATTACCTTAATCGTGTTCAGTTAATTCGAAATGCAAGCCATGAATGCTTATTAATCCCCAGGACTGTTTTCCCCTACAAGGCATTGTAAGAGGTAACCCTTGGGTTCTCTAGTTCCCAAGCACACGACGGCGCCAGCATTTCTGGTGGGAGCCAGTGAAGGAAGATCAAGGTTTCCATGGTTTGCCCAGTGAAGTGGTCACGAAAATATTCGCAAGTCACGACACTGATTTGTGCTAGCAGTGGAGAAAGGGCATCGGCCAAGCAGGGACACCCTGTCCAAGATGGTGACGCATTCTTCTGGGTACATTTTGAAAGGAAAGAAGAGTAGCTTATTATTGAACTAAATGTTTTTATTGATCGCCCTTGAGTCAGCTCCCACTGACCCCCGCAAACCATAAATGGCTACAGCAGAGAATAGTCATTTCCAGGCAGCTCTCGGAGATGCTGTAATCTCCCATCGCATTCTCTCTCCCACAGTCTCGTGGATCCTCCTGCCTCCTGGGTGTTCGGAAACAAGGGACAGGCAGAGGTTGGGTTTCCCCCAAGGCCCTATCTAGGCGACTGAGGGACGGTGAGCACTCACACGCACAAGGCACAGCTGGCTACCCAGTGTAGGAACCGGCTCAGCCTAGACCTGGAGGAGACCCCCACCCAGCGCTGGTGGCACAAAGCAGCTCGGGCGCCGGCCACAAAGACAAATGAATATTTTGTAGCATTCTCCACTAAACAATAAAGCAAAGCTGTAAAGCCTCAGGTGCAGTGTTTGCTGTGCGGTCTGCGCAGCGCGGTGGCTCCGGGGCCCCGGGAGCCGAGTGCAGTGGGCCGGGGAGCGCCTCTTCGGCTGATCCCAGGGAAAGATAAGGAGCCGCCGAGCCACCAGCTCTGTCTAGACTCGCGACCTCACAAGTCAAGCGCCTTGTTTGGATTAGTCCTCCAGATCTGCCAACCTGATCAACTCCTGAAAGAGAGAAGGGCCCAGAAACACCCCCTTTTCCTCTTCTGGCCTAAGACGATTGTCGCTCCTTTAAGGGATCAAGGGCCGACTTGCCCGCGGGAGTGGTGGGGCTGGTTAGACCAGTGTAAAGACCTCCGCCCCCCACTCCCCACCCCCAGCACTCACAACCAGCTGGTCCCTCAGCACACAAGAAACACACCCCCGTGGGAAGACCACTGGAACTGCATGCAGAAATATGTACCCAACCTCGTCAATTCCAAATTACATCACTCAAATAATGAAGGAGAACTTTTTTTTTGATCAATAAAATGGCAAAGGAACCCAGTCGAGAAATAGGCAACAACACTCTAGCTAAGCGACACCTTCCACTAGAGTCTCCTTGTGGAGGGGGGCGGGGGGGGGAAGAGAGATCAGTGTGTTCTCTCACCCTGTTTGATCAAAAGCAGTCACTACCCACATCTGTCTCACAAACCTGGGTGTCCCCTTTCTGGAAAAAACAAAACAAAACAAACACAATAGCGTTTTATTTTTACAAGTCATGTATGTATACCTGCCTCCCGTTTTTTGCAGAGGTATAAACAGAATTATTTTGCCTTTTTTTTTTTTTTTTTTTAAACAAGAAGTCTTACGTGGTGTTCCGAGAAGAGCCTGTATTCCTGAAGCATCAGTAACTGACTTCTTGGAGCCAGTGTCTGAAGCATCATAAAATTAAAGGATGTGTTTGTAACAATGCTCACAACAGCTGCCCCTCCCCCTCCTGGGATGCCTGCAAATCAGGCTTCTCTGTCTACACTTCAGAAGTCTCTGGAGAGGTGTGGAGAGACCCTCCACCATGCCTGGGACATTGGAAGCTGTGAAGTTTATGTTTGTGGCGCCTAGGCTCAATCAAACAGCCGTTCAGTGGCTCGCTTGGTTATCAAGAAAACAACAATCAGGAGAGATCTGGGAAACAGATTCTCCTCCTCGAGAGCCTTGAGTTAAGTACTTTTAGTTTGAAAACACCAACTCACACTCTATACGTTGCATTGCTTTTTATTACAAATCTGTAACAAGAATTGAAGGTCTGGAGCCATTTTCTAAAGTAACTTTTTTTTCCTTACGGCAGAGAAATACTTGGCCTTCCAACATGCCCAAAGAAAATCTGACTTGCTTTGTTGTGACATAATCTTTAATTGTTGGTTAGCAGAAGGGGAAGTTCAATCAATAGAACTCAAGCCTAATTTGGATTATAAATCTTCTTGACAAAAGTTAAATGAACTGGACTTTACAAATAAGAAAATAAACACTTTCTACTTAGTTTACTTGTGTTAGGGATGAGATGGAAAATCCAAAGTGGGCTGGGTGTCACATAAACAACTGTTTAGGGAAGGCGTTAAATGAATTAAAAACTTTTTTACTCCTTTTTCTTGCAAAAAAATCTAAGCAATACTTTATGGAAATCAGAAAAGTTATATTTCAATGATCAATTTTGTTTGTGGTTTATAAGTGCAAAGCACTAAGGGAAAATGGTGTATTTCTAAGACAACTTGAACACACATTGTCTTTTTGGCTGGTACTCAAAGGGATTAAGACAGAACAGAAGGGGGGGTCAACAAATAGAGTTTAACAAGCTGATGGGGCCAATAGCAAGAGAGCATCACAAAGTTGGCCCTTGAATCCTGAACACCCAAGAAAATTGTCCCTGAGCAACTGAGACACACACCCATTCAGAATGATAAACTCTCTGGCAGACATTCTATTGCAATGGAGGGTGGAAGTCTTCAAATACAAGTCTAACTTAAAAGGAAACTTTTTAATGTACAGAAAAATTGATCCCTTTGGTGAAAGGGGAATAAAGAGGAACAGTAAACTAGACAGGATGCCATTCTGAAGAAGCTGTAGGGAATTCTTTGAGAATGTAGGACTGATAAGGATCCCCTGACTTAACAGGAGCATCCTAGATGTTTTCAATCGCATCAAATAATAGCTTTCAAAGCTAGAGGAAGTGAGTCATAATATCCAGAATGAAGGACTCAGAGTAAGTAGCAAGAGAGTCGGAGAACGCAGACAACAGCAAATAAGGGGGGGGGGGCTTCATTAGACCAATGGAGCTCAAAACTGGGTCCCCAGGGGTACCCAGAGGAAGGGAGAGGAGAAACAAGGGGGAGGGTTGCAAACATAAGGGTATGTCAGCTGCTCACTTTAGAGCATGTTGTAAAAAGGCTAGGAGGAGAGTCTACCTCATCAATAATACAATAACTCGACCCACCAAACCCATTTGCCATCCCCCAGACAACAAACACCACACCGTGAATCTAGCAAGTGAAATCAAAGTGATTCATCACTCTTTGATAAATTACTCAAATTCAAGCTGCGGATTTCAGAACAGGCTGACACCTACATGTGTGAAATATCAACACACACACACACACACACACACACACATACACACACACTTTAATCCAGAAATCAGTGCCTAAATTGAAGATAGCAAGATAATGAAAGATGTGCCTCAGTCCCTCCGTTGCATGAAAATTCTAAATAAAGTTGTTCTTGTTCCTGTTTCCGTCCTAATGCGCGTGAGCGACCAGAGGCTATTGGCGGGGAAAGGGACTTCAGAGGCCCTTACCCCTCACACTGGGTAGCACAATCAAGTAACTCTACCGGCTTAACTTCAAATTCACAGGGTACCTGGCAACCCTGGGCATGCTAATTTGGTAGCTTTCTAGGTACGTGGTGAGAAAAGGGAAAGACCAAAAAGCAGACGAAATGATAAAGCAGGCAGGAAACTAAGAGAATCAAGTCTGGTGATTAGAGATTAGAGACAGAAACAGGAGAAAAAAAAGAAAAGGTAAGGGAAAAAAGAAGAGATGGAGAAAGGCTTTCAGGAACGAAGATCGGTATGAGATAAGACAGAACTCTTGTTTTTCCCAGCAAACAGCCACAAGCCATTATTACTGCCCGCCAAATTATTACCCCTCTGTCAAGAATTAGACACAACAATCAAAATAATCAAGGGCATGTCTAATGCACTGTAACATTTCCAATGCAAAGTTTGTTTTCTTTCTGCCCTCCTGTTAGAGCCTGTAATTAACCCGTTATGTAGAACGATGCCAAACAAAAGCCTAATTGAGGCTCGCTTCCCGACTTGCGCAGGTTTGAAGAGGGTGAAAGCAGACTCAAGGGCTGCCTCCGGCATCTTGGGGTCTCCAGCCTAGCCTCTGGCCTCCGCCTCGCTCTGAGTCAGGGGCTTGGGGGGCGGGGTAGTGCGCCACACTCCACCCGGCTAGGGGACTTAGCTTCCCGTATTTATTAAGTTGTCAGATACTGAACATGGCATTACACGCGCGCGCATACAAATGAATCTCCTTTTCGGAGTCAAAGAAATAGGGGATGGGGGCGGGGAGAGGAGGAAAGAGAACGGGAGTGGTCCTGACTCTAAACCCGCAGAGCTAGAGAGCCCGATTTGAGCCAGGGACCTGAGTCTACCCCTGCGTTCTGTCGCTTGCAGGTGAGCCTTTGCCAAACGCGGCGTGGGTGGCAGTGTCTGATGCAGAGCGCACGTCCCCTCTGACTGCCACAGCCTGTGGGGAACCTGCAAAGCACAGAGCCCGGCTGCCCACTCCAAAACAAGGCGATTCCTAAACAGAACGCTTTCCGCGTCTCTCCTAGCGGCCCCTTTTCTCTAGGGTTTGAAATTAGAGAAGGGAGGGGAGGGGTGTAGGGTTGGGGGAGTGGAAGACGTAAGAAAATGCAGACACCTACAGCTCTGAGAACTGCTGAGAGAAGCCTTTCCTCGGGCTTTCACGACGTTCTACGCAAATAAAGTGGCATTTCTCAATCGGCCACCACTGGTCATCCACCCTTCACCGGCTAAGCAGAAAGCCTCTCTGGCAAGAGTTTATGTTTGAAACGTGGGTGATACTAACGATCCTAAGCTGTAACTTTGGTATAAAGCACTTGACGCTAATAAAATAAAATAGCGATTCCAATCATAAACCCAATCTCGGAGAGATTCTTCCTTTCGGGATTGATGCAGCAGAGGTGGGGGAAGAGGGAACAGACAGAAGAAAGCAAAGGAAGGGCACGGAAAAGAGAGCGAGCAGCATCTCATTTGAAAAAAAAAAAACAAACAAACAAAACCTGTAACGTTATCACAGCTGAGAGCTAAAGGGCTTCTGCCAACCAACTTTGATCCAATTGACAACCATTGAAACCGAAACTTGCACACCCGACCTGAATTACTTGCAATACAATATCACACCTACTGCATGCCATTTTACACCAATTCATGTGCAATCCTTAATTTCCGACGTGTTAAAGGTTTGCTGATAAACATATAAAAGAGGAACCCTGAATCATTGCATTTATTTATTTATCTATGCCAAATGTTTATTAGTGAAATAGTCCTGAAGATATAATTCTACATATGGCGCTTTGATTTCACATATTTAAGAAAAAAAAGACAAAACACATAAAATTAGACATAATTCAAAGACCACGGTACAACCTTTATCGTTTTTTTTTTTACTTCAGCAAACAAAAAATGTCAAATGACATGAAAAGTGGCAAGTCTCCTGACAATAAATAATAAATTACTTTATAATTTTTGCAATGCAAGAGCAAACAAAAAAGTTTCCTTTTTTTTTTTTTCCTCTTTATTTCCAGAAAGAGCGAAAACAGTCATTTTAACCAATAACTATACACATCTTTGGGGGGAAAGTTCTTGGACAGACACTAGTCAAACACAATCCCGAGACGCTTGTGGCAAAATAGAGGTAACCTTGTTGCAATGCTGTATAAGTTGGTTTTTAAATCTGAATTCAAAAACCTTTAAAGTCGCTTCAGACTTCTTGATAGAGGATGGATCTCAAAAAAAAAAAAAAAAAAAAGAGAGAGAGAGAGAGACAGAGAGAAATAAAGAAAAGGAAAGGGAAAAATGGGAGAAGAGGCAAAAGTAAAAGAGAAACCAGCTACAGGGCATGCTAAAGAGACCCAGAATTTCAAATAATCCCTTGTCAAAACCAACTAAGAACATCGCAAACCAACACAGCTTTGCCTTCTTGAAAGGACGACTCTTTCAGCCACTGAGGCCGGTTTCTTCCACTTCATGCTGGCGCTCCTGTTTGGCAAGGCAATGACCAATATAGAAGCAGCACCATTCAGAACAGTATGGACTAGGGAACTTCTCTGTGTCTGCTTTTCCTCTAGATGTGCAGTGAAATGAAAATGCGCTTTTTTTTTTTTTTTTTTTTTGAGATCCTTGAATATAAATCCTCTACGTTTTAAAAACGTCTTTTTTTTTTCTTTTTCTTTTTCTTTTTCTTTTTCTTTTTCAGTACTCCAAGGTCATTGAATAGCATATGTTGGGCTTGGGGTTTTGTTTGTTTGTTTGTTTTTAATTCTAGTAAAATCCCATGATTGTCTTCACAGTGTCGCTACCATATCACCTTGTCATTAAAACAGACTTCGAGCACTTCATGGAGCATTCATTTCTCGATTCAGTTTTCGTTGACAGGGTCGTCAAACACTTTTATTTCGGAGTTCAACATAACTTCCCACTTTCTCCAACAGGGGGGAAAAAAAGGAATCCATCTGAATGAATGTTCCTCACGCCTCAATAGGGCTGGCTACCATGCTGTTGGGTGTGTCTGGGAGCTGAGAGGACATCGAGGCTACTTCACTGCCAGTGGAATTAGAGGCCGGGCCTCCTTCTGAAAAATTGACCTGTATGGAAGGTGGAGAGGTAAATAAAGGAGGCTTCAATAGTCCCTGCCGCACAGGTGTTACACTATGCATGCATGTACACGTTCCTGAAAATGGACAGGCACATCAACAAAGACATCCATGCCCATCACAGAGAATTTTAACAGCAGGCTTAAAGGAAGCCTATGAGAAGCACTTGAAAAGAGATCCTCTCGCTTTTTCCATCTTCCTAAAGGTCTCTCTTTTAACTCAAGCTCAATTCCCAACATTATGTCATGTTAAATTATTTAAGAGCAAATGTGTTTCCCATGGCAAAGTGGCATCACAACTCTCCCATAAAAGGCTGAAATAAAATTATCCTGCTAGTTACATGTAGCCCTGGGAGTAGAAGAGTTCTCTAGGCTTTCAAATCCTTTAGTTTTCAGAGTGGCTGGAGCTTCAGTGGACCGAGGATTCACTCCTTAGAGGGCTCATAGTATGGTCTCCTTGCCCCCTCCCCCACTTTCCAGGAGGAGACCCACATACTACACATCATCACGTTGCATATGTGGGGTACCGCAGTACTATGTAACCCCCACCGCCATAGCTGTACCTCCCACTCCTGGCTCAGATTCCACCTCACTGCTGTCACCTGACACTCAAGTTGTATGTGGAAGGTACCAACTCTTTCTTGAAGCCCCTCCTGACCTTCTTGCTATTACTCAGATGCTACCCATATAATGCTTCACGTAGACAACTTATTCTATTTAAAATAAAATTTTGCAGGCTACCAAGAAGAGACTTGACACCCTATGAGCATATACAGGGGGAAGAGGCCCCCTCAGTCACTGTCGTAGGGGAGGAGAGTAAGGGGAAAATGGGAGGGAGGGAGGGATGGGAGGATACAAGGGATGGGATAACAATTGAGATGTAATATGAATAAATTAATAAAATTTATTTTTTAAAAATTTCCCTCTAGTTCCAGAAGGCCCCCTTTTCTATTCTATTAAACTTTCCCCTTGAGAGTTCAAGGGACTTCTCAAATATGCCTGCTCACTAGGCTGGCCCATTTACACAAGTAGCCTGGAACCAAGCCTCTTTTAACCACTTGCCTCTGGCCAATCACCCTTATAACTGTTGACACATGAAAGCAAATGCCCTCAAGGCACAAGTGAGATTTAAAAACAAAAAACAAACCTATTTTCTACTGTTGCATTAGCTTTGTTTCTAAAGACAGGAGTGTTTTTACAATACAGTCTCATGTTTAATCAAACTGGATCTATGGGGTAAATTATACTTTAAGGGGGGAAACTAAGTATATGCACCATATCAAGAAGGTTGTGTCTTTAAAACTTTTGTTTATCTTAACCATTTATAGGCAAAAATGAATTCATGCTCCTCTCTGGATAAATGCGTTAGGCAAGTTGGTGCTAAGACATGTTTTTACAAATTAAGTATACATCGTCTCTGACAAGTCTGTTCCTTTTCGTATACATGCCACATTGAATCTAATTGTGTCATATCTAAACTTATTTATTTAAAAAATGTTTTAAAAGTACAATGCTTTAGATTACTGGATACTTTGAAAGAAACATAGCAACAATAAATATCAATCAAACTATTTGGATAAATAACTGTCCTCATTACTGACATATATTAAAAATTGTGTTCAGTCTACTGCCTGCATCCTATGAATGACAACAACCTATCTTATTACATCAAATGTGTATCACATTCACTCCTACTTGAACCATTCACTAGATACAGATAAAGTAACAAACTTGCTAATTGTTGATCCAAATGTCAAGGTGATCTCTGACGTCCTTGCAATTTATAACAGTCTAAGGTGTGTGATTGCCACTGCTTGTACCTCTGTACACATAACTACTTAGGCACCATGAAGTTCATCCCACCACGAGGCATGCCTCTTTTGTAGAAAAATCACCCTTCTTACTTAAAGTACACTGTCCCGTTTCTAAACAAAAGATTCACTAGAGATCTATGCCCCTTGCATTTGTCTCTTTCCTCTTCCTCACTTCTCTTTGCTTCCTCCCCAACAGTGGTATGGGGGGGGGCAGCATCTTCCCCCAGTGGGTCTTTTAGTACTTGACAGTTAAGACAGAGCCTCTCTTCTGTTGGGGATTCAGACCCCCCTCCCCCGCCCCATTTGGGAGCTGACACTTACCAGTTGCTGAAAAGCAGGCTGATCTATGTCACTTTGCAAGGCGAAGTCACTCAGTACTTTCCAGGGTGGCTGGTAGCTTTGCACTTCTACTGGGTTAGCCTGTAAACCACCGTCGTGCCTCTCCGGACTGGCAGCAACCATGGGAGTCCCTGTCATCCCCTGAATGTTCTGTGAATAATCCGGCCCATTCCAACATGTTAATGAGCAGACCCCCTCCCTCCGTTGGCTGCCTGTGCTAAGTAAATATACACAAGAATTATCTTATCTATACCGGTGCCCTGTGTTGACTGAGTTAATCTGCTGCACCTATGGGCATTAGAGTTCAATTTTGTTTTTCTACTTCTGTGTGCTGGATTATTAAGCTGGCTGGGATCTTATGAGAACTACACTAGCACCTTTCCCTTCTCCTTCACAGATTACCCCACCCCACCTCCCATCCGACTTCAAAGGCCACAGGGCCCCAGGAGTAGAAAGCTGAGGTCTTGCTTTCTGATACTGGCTTTCTAGGTAGTTTGGGTTAGCTAAAGATTTTCTCCCCAAGCAACTTCCCTGGCAGAGTCAGACCCCACCCCCAAGGCCTCTGGGTCTGGCTACTTCAGTGCTGTTGTGCACTAACTTAGAAAGTGCCCCTGTCCAGTCTTGGCCTGCCTGTCAAGTTTAATGACAACAGATTTTATGGCATTTAAAAATAGGGTTGAAGTAGTAAAGAGGAGAGGGGAAAAAAAAAGAACCTTAACTTAAGCGAGAGGTGAGTGTATGGGGAGGGGGAGGGGGAGACAGGGGAGGAAATGTTGTCTAATACATCAGCTAACGGCTCAAAGGAGGCTTTGGGCTCCGGCTGGAACAGGGGGTTGACTTCATGGGCGCCTTGAGGGGCTCCTCCATGGCAGGCCTCACCAAGTATCAGAGTGGGACCAGAATGGTGGCTAGATGGTCAGCTCATTGAATCATATTCTGAACCAGCGCTCAAGGTGCCATCCTTCCCAGTTTGGACAACTCTTATGATCCCAATGCTTGCAGTGCCTGGGCAGAGACTTCACTGCCACCTGCCTGGGGACGGGGAACTAGGTCCTTTTGGTTCCAGTTGCAGTTGAAGTCAAAGACCACGATCCTCTTGGGGAACCAGCAATGGATAGGGCGCTGCTCTAACCAGACAAGGGCTCCGGTTGGTGCTCTATGGACTACTGACCCATTAGATTATTGGCACACATGTGCTGGCCTGGTCTTCCGGGTTCCCCGGCAGCCCCTTCCTTGCTTGGCCCCCGGGGGCTACTCACAGTTTTGTCGTTGGGTTGCTGCTGCTGCAGCTGTTTCATCATGATGCTGCGTTTCTTGTCCTTGCACCGCTTATTTTGAAACCAGACCCGGATCACTCGGGGGCTGAGGCCGGTCATCTCCACTAGTTGCTCCTTCATGAGCGCATCTGGCCGAGGGTTGGCGGCATAGCACGTCCTCAAGGTGTGCAGCTGCTTTTCGTTGAGCACAGTCCGCACTCGGGTGGTCTTCTCGGGCTGCTTGTGGACGTGAGGCCGCAGGGCAGGCTGCCTAGCGGAGATGGGCTCGGCTGCGGGGCGAAGGGCCACCGTGAACATGCAAGGCTACTCTCTGCGACACAAGCCGGCTCCATTCCCTACCCAGCCGGAGCTCAGCACACCTCGCAGCAACCAGCGGCTGGGTAAGGGGGAAAATAATCTCGCTTCTTAATCAATAAAGGACAATGCTGCAGAGTCATGGGAGAAGGGGAGAGATGTGTCCTCTTCCCCTACTTATGTCCACTACTGAATTAGCCAGAGGAAGTGTATCTCTGGGAAAAGTCCCCACCCGCATCAGAGACATTTTTTCACCAGTACATTCCCTCCCTCCTCCTCTTTCTCATAAGCAGAATGACACAGATTATACTGAGAATCCCCACCTCCAGGTTCGGCTGTCCCTTGTGGGTAAAAAACATAGAGGGTACCTGAAAATAAAACGCAGACCACCCCAGCGACAGATAGAGACACTACAGGGCCAGGAAGTCTGCCACGGAAAGTCGGGGAATTCTGCCAGAAAGCCTTGAACTTCAATTACAGAGGACAAGCCATATTTAGACGCTAAAGAAATGCTGTATCCAGCTACTGGAATGGCGGGATGGTCCGCAGTCTTAGTACTGAACCAACAACGCGGGGTGTTCCTGAGGCCCGTTGACCCCAAGCAAAGGAAAACTGAAACTCTGTGGCACTGTCTAGGCTGGAGATAAACCACTGCCGGAGGATGCCCTTCCCGTCTCTCCAAGTGTTTCTGTGTCTTCGCGTTTCCCACCCTTGGCGTTGCCCCATAGCCTGCTAGTTAGAAATCACTAAGGATGGAATTCTCAGAGCAGCCAGGAAGGGGTGAGTGGGGGATGGGGAAAAGCTGTCACTTCCTCACCTCTGGTATTTAGTCGGGGCTGGTGACTTAATACTAAACAGGAAGGAGCGATGGAGACCAGCTTCTGACTGGAAGGCAGGTCGGAAACAAAGTCCTGCTGTCTCACAGGCTTGGTTCTAGCCAACCTTTAAGTTCCCACTTTCCTTTATGGGCAACGGGCCCTCTGATCTGCATGGGTACAAATCCTACACCTTCCACGACCCCCTGGGGTCAGGCCAAACACCTATGGGGTCAATTTAGAGCTACAGCTACAGGCTTGGAGATGAAATTCTCACCAAATCACATAGAATGAATGGCTTAAAGAGGCAGGCTCCTTTTTAAAAGGCAATTACTGCAGATTAGGCTGCTGACAGTTTTAACTTACAGCTCTGCTCAGAGCCTGCAGTTACTGACACTGTATCTTTTAGAGACTTATTTTCTGACAAAAGCATAAAAATAAAATAAAATAAAATAAAACCCTTTGGATTGGAGACGAATTCTCAAGAGGGAAAAAGACGCAGGAAACTAAATGCCTTGGGGCGGCTTAAGCTTCCTTCAGCGGGCTAGGGAGGAAAGTCCTGGAGACCCAGGGCTCCACCCCTTTAATTAGGCAGCAGCTAGGAGAAAACCTGGCAGAGAGCTGGAGCCCATTTTCAGTTAGCTACGGGTTGGAGGCCAAAGTAAAGCTGACAGTACAGTTTGGGCTTGTGTATACATGTGTGCACAAGTGGGGGTATGTGTATGTGTCTATATATGTGCACCCATATACAGACAGACCTGTAGATGTGTGCTTGTGCAGACAAGGCAGACGGTGAGGTATGGAAACTTGCTTAAAAGGCAAAGAGTGCACTTTGTTCACTGAAGGCACTTTCTGAGGCACCTTGTGGCCCCCAGGAAGGACTTAGCCCCGCCGACCTTCACCCAGCTAGACTACCCTCTGGGTAGAGAAGTACCTGCCATTTGCAGAGGCCGGGCTGGATGCAAGGGACTGAGAGGGTCTCCAGCTCCCAGGCTGGCTCTCTCCACCACGTCGTGGTCGGCGCGGCAGAAAAGCCCATCCTCCCGCAGCGCGAATTCGTCTCCCGGGATGAGCTGTCGGCTACAGGCTACACAGCGGAAACACTCGATGTGGTACACCTTGGAGCGGGCGCGCATCACGAAGTCGTTCTTGCTGAACCCTATGCTGCACTTGGCGCATTTGATCCCGTACAACCTGCAGGGGCCGGCCCCCCCGGCGTGGGAAGAGAAACACACACACACACACAAATGAGGGTGACTTCAGGCAGGTTCTGGCCCAAGACGGCCAATGGCCCAGGCCATAAACCTTGACCTGCCTGGGGAAGAAAACCAGAGTAGTAAAGTTGGGCAGAGTATAGAAACAACCTCCTCCCTCCCTTTCTCTTCCTCTCTCTCCCTCCCCTCTCTTTTCCTCCTTCTCTCCCTCCCTCTCTTTCTCCCCCCTCTCCCTCAACCACCCCTTCAACAAGAGCACCCAGCCCAAACCAAGGGAAATGTATTGGAAGATTCTGAACCCAGAGGCAGGCAGCCTCTTTTAACCACTCTCAGGGTTGTTCTTGCAAATCCTAGCAGGACGGACTGAATTCAGGGGATATTTAGTGACCAGTAGCACCATGATTTTCACTCTCTATCCCTCCATTTCTGCTACTAAACCGGTTTCTGAAATTGCAGCAGCAGCAGCAGCAGCAGCAGCAGCTGCCGCCGCCGCCGCCAAGGTTGGAAGGGAACTGACACCCACTCCATCTGTAAACTCACAGAACTGAGTAACAGAACGAAGCATCTGAGGGTTTCCAGGTTCCCGACAGCAAAGGCCTGCCAGTATTTATCCAACTAGATATTTTTTTCCACAGGCCACATGTTAATGGAAAGTTTCTCTTTTATTTTAAAACCCAGCTTCTGTTCCTTAAGCATCTACCTCTGTTTCAGTTTCCCTGAGGGCCAAGGTTAGCATGACAAACAAAACAAAACAAACAAACAAACAAAACCGCCTCACTTCTCAGAGCTTCCTCCCGTCCACCGGGCATTCAGCCCCAATAGGTTTCATCTACTCTTACACTGCCTGGTTCCCTCTATACCTATCAGCAATCAGTAATTCTTACATGGAAAGTGAAGGAGATAGGAGGAGACCCACACAAAAGAAGGGGCATATTGCTCCCTCAAGGGGAGATCTTAAAATCAAAATGGTCGCTCTGCCCTGCTATTGCAACTATAGAATCTCCAAAGGGGTTGTGCATGAATGAATGTTTGCATAAGCAAACACACACAGACACACACAGACACACAGAGAGAGAGAGAGAGAGAGAGAGAGAGAGAGCAGTGTAGAAAAGTAAAAGCAATTCAGTTCATTCATCTACAAATAGAGGTAGCCAGATGAGGAGGCAGGTCTGTATACAACTTAGCAAAACAGTTTCTTCAGAGGGTTTTCCTAGTGGGCTTCCCCGCTCCAGAATCCTGAAGGGTCACAGGAGCCAAGGAAACAATGAGGTTAGAAGGCAGATTTGAATTTTTTTTCTACCTTCTCGGTCTCTTCAACTCAAGACCGTCGGTTTTATAGGATGAAGACGCTCAGCCCGGTACCCAAACCATTTCCAAAATCCCTCCCCTTTCCCCAATCTCACTTCCTCCCCCTCCCCCTCCCCTCAAAGCATTAAAACAAAACAAACAAACAAAACCCTCCTCATTCATTGTTTAATTTTATCTATCATGAGAATACCCTCCATTCTATGGTTAAAAAAAAAAAAAAAAACAACTGGGCATTATTCTAGAAAGAGAAAAAACAATGACCTTTTTTTTTTCAAATCTTAACTAAACTTTGATAAAACTTCTCAAGTGTCAAAGCCCTTTATAGCTTACAAAAGCCACTTCCAAATTTAAAATCAGCTATATTTCTGTTATCACTAGTCTAACAGTGAAGTCGAAGGGTATCTTGCTTTGTATTAGAATGAACACATTTTCCTTTGGAAATTCTACTGGGCTTTTTAAGGTAAAGGGTGAAGTCTGTGATGTATACACACAAGTCAGAGAAAACTTGAAATTAGCAAAACCATGCAACAAAGGTAAGATTGGCTCCTCTGTGGTTTTGGTCTTGTCCATTGGGTGGTTCCCTTATTTTATCGGTTACTAGATTCGAATGTGAGAACGGAAGCTGTTCAATTACCTAAATATTACCAATTGTTCGCAGACAGATGATGGGCAATTTGATCTGCTCTGTCTAATTCATCAGCCCAGATAAGATAAGAAAGAAACGACAGATATCACCAAAGGGTTAATATTTAAAAAGATTAAATTTCCTGGTTTTTCTTTCTTTCTTTCTCTCCCCCCCCCCGCCTGCCCCCCATAAGGAATATTTTAGTTGGTTTTGAAATTTTCTAACCAAGGAAGAATCATCCCAAAAGTAAAGGGAGCAATGCTTGTGTTTGTTTTTCAAAGATCCTTTGGTGAAACATTTGTCTGTTTAATTGGCCCCCCCCCAAAAAATTTTTAAGTCGGTGATAAAACAGGAGAAAAATAAATAAGACTCTAACAATGAAAGTAGTGTTTTTTGTTTTTTTGGTTTTTTTAAGATTAAAAACCTAAATTCATTTGCCTTAATTTTGCTAGTGTTCTTAGAAGGGAAGTATTAAAGAGAAAAATAATTTTTCACATCAAAATTTCCAAGAGTCATTAACAAACCTTATCAACAAAAGTTTATGGAAGACACAATGAGACCTTCCCACCTCCAGAGACATGGAAAAAACAACAGTTTAATTTTTAAAACACTTCTGCAGGCTGCCTCTCTAAAAGCAAGCGTTCCCGAAACAACAAAGCCATGTCAAATACTAAACAAGAAAAGACAAGGAAATCTCAGAAAATAACGACTTGGAAGTGGCATACCTGATATAGTCTCTTTTACAGTAGGTTTTCCCGTCCCTAACAAAGCACGTACAGCTTTCGTCCAAATACTGATTACACTCCGCACATTTCAAACATGCCGCATGCCATTCCAAATCCGGAGAAACCCTCAGAATATACTGGTCGTGAATCTGATTGCCGCAACCAACACATAGGGAAATCAGACGTTTTTCTGAAATGAAAATAAATACATGATTGACTAACCGTTTACTTCCTACAGAGATAAACACACTTTTAGTGTCGTTCTCTTATAGGGTGTACTCTGAAAGAATTTCTTTCTTTCTTTCTTTCTTTCTTTTTTTGGGTGGTAATTGGAGTGTGCCATCAAAACCTTGACTCGCTTTTTTTTTAGGAGGTGGAATATATGTAAAATGCAGATTTGTATCGTCTACATTTGTACGCCTAGCACGCAATCAAACCCGCTCGTTTTTGTGTTTTCCCCCTCCTCCCTCTTTGATATAATCATTAGGCAAGATTATGGATAAGTCAAGTCAAAGAAAAGGTTTTGACTAGAAGCTTTAAACCAACACTGGCATGTCTATATTTTCCATAAAGCGTGTTCTTCAATAGCACACGGGAATGGGCATTGTTATAAGAGTAGATAGACAGCACTACGCTTGTCATTCGCTCTCTTTTGCAAATCTAATGCTAGTTCCTATCTACCGGTGTGGATCGTGCAGGCAGACCTTTGCTACATAATAACCTTTTCCAAGAGCTTGGGATTCCGGAGCTCTAATCACCGCACCAGGCGACTAGACTTTTGGAGGGGCACAGAGGCCGATTTAAAACACAAGGTTTAATCAGTTTCCCATAGATAAGAATCCACACCAAACATGCAAGCGTGGCGACAAGAGGGAGAAACGCAGACAAATCAAAACAAAATCAACAAAACAACAACAACAACAAAAAGAACGATCTTTTCTTCTGTCTCTCCAGGCAGTGAGTACACCAAAGAAGCCTGGCACGAGTTCCTCAGAGAGACACCCCCCCCCAACACACACACACACACACACACACACACACACACACACACACACACACACACACACACACACACACACACACACACACACAGGACAGCACACCAAGCCCCACAAGGTTAAACAGCCTCTTACTTTTTGGTGGATCGCCCATGTCTCCCATATCTGTAAGAGGGAGTAAGGTCCACAGTGAAATGGTGGTTGGACAGTTGGTGAACAGCCCACAGAGAGGATGCTCGTGCTGTGGCTTGGTGGGAAACAGTGGCCCCCCGGGGTTGCCAAGGCTTTGGGGGGCGGAGGGGGGGATGGTTAGCCGCTGCTGGCTGCGCCGCGCCCTCGCGGATCCCGGAGTCCGATTTAAGCCGGCGGAGTTGGCGGAGCGGAGGCGCTGCGGCGGCGGCGAGGGACTCGCGCGGATCGGGGCCACCCTCTCTCTCTCTTCCTTATCTCTTACTCAAACTTCTCAGCTCCAACTCAGCTCCATCGCCATTGGTCTGACGCAGCGCGCGGGGACGTCAGGCGAGCTCCGCGCCTATTGGCTGGGGGGGGAGCGCGGCGCAGCTGTTCTGATTATCATATTTCAGCCGGGGCGCCGCCGCGCGCCACTGCCCGCTCGGTGAGCCCGCGGGAGAGGATTAGGCCTCCCGAGGCCACCTCGCTTCTCCCGGCTCCCCGCGGCCACGGTCCACCCCCCCCCCCCCGGCCTCTGCCTCCTTATTCCTCCGTCCCCTCTCCGCGCCTTGACGGGGCCGTGCGGCGTCTCCTCGCGCGGCTCCTGCGCCCCGCGCTCCCCCTAGTCCCCGCGGTCCTCTGGCTGCGCTGAGCGCCGGGCTCCCTTTTCTGCCGCCGGTGGCGAGTGGCTGGTGGGTAGGTCCTTCCAGTGAACCTGGTCCCTCCCGGGCGCTAGGAAAAGGGAGGGGAGCTTGGAACCCTCTGCTTTCCGCTTTCCTCCATTGGCTCCCACGCTGGCGCGCACAGCCCTGGGCTCCGGCCGGCTTCGCTGCCTGCGGGAAAGGTGCATCTCCCGGAGCTGGCAACCCACGGCGCGCTAGGGGACCAACTCGGAGTGGGACGGTTAGACCCAGAGGAAACTGCTTTCTTTCTTTCTTTCCTTCCTTCTTTCCTTCCTTCTTTCTTTCTTTCTTTCTTTCTTTCTTTCTCCTTCCTTCCCTTTCTTCTTCCTTTCTCCTTTCTTTCTCCTCCTCCTCCCTCCCTTCCTCCCCCTCCCCCGTCCTTTCTTTTTAAACTGCTACTCTATTGACCCCGTCACTCTCCAGTGCCAGCTCTCCAAAGACTTGGGGTGGGAGGAAACGGGCACTTCTCGCTCTAGCGGACAATCAGGTTGGAAACGCAAAGGTAAAATGAAGTTAACTCAACGCGGCGGGCGCGGTAGACTGGCTCCTTTCCTTCCGACCTGTGAAGTCTGCTATTCAGTTTAACTCTAGCATGAAAGTGTGTACTAACCTAGAGTCAGAGTGCTGTACCCTGAAGTTTACATCGCGGTCCAGGTCTCTCTTGTCCACTCTTTTAAAAAGCAAAGGTGCACCCCGCCCTTTGACGTTTTGGTAATTATAAACGCGACTTTACATGAGTCTCTAGAGATTTTTAAATCTGCTACTGTGGAGGCGTGAGCAGGGAGGGTCTGCTGCAGAAGAAGAGTGGGATGCCTACTCCTCTTCAGTGCGGTTAGCTTTCTAATGTTTCCTCTGGGGAAGCCATCTGGAAGAGATGTAGGCTGCACCTCACCGGGAACTTTTGCCAATAATTTCTTTCGTGATTCCCAAAATTTCGCGCAGTCTTTCAAAGGCAGTTATTAGGAGTCTTATAGAACTCCCACGCTTCTCCCAGAGCTTCTAAACCAGTCATGTCTTATCTAGAGAGAGGGAGGGAGAGGAGAGAGAGAGAGAGAGAGAGAGAGAGAGAGAGAGAGAGAGAGAGAGATGTGCAAACACAAACCTAGAAGGATTCATTTGGTTTCTTGTTGCCCTAGAAGACCTAGGGAGTTAGAGGACTCCTTTCTTCCTATCTTTCCTTGGATCTAACTGTTGATAAAGCCTGTGAAACTAGGCCTCAGTGACTGACTTAGGAGGGTTGTGGCTTTCCAGAGTACACACACATAAGGAGAGGTTAAGAAGCAAGAATTGGTTTTCACCCACTTACCCTGTAGAAGCTTTACCAAGGATTCCGTTTTTGTTTTGTTTTCTTTCAGAAGATGGCAGATGGGATGTCTTCCTTTCTTCATCTTCATCATCATCATCATTATTATTATTATAAATTATTTTGAAGTGTGTGAGCAGGGTGGAAAGTTGCATTGACATAGGTTAAGTGCACTAGTTGTGTTTGCTTCCTCTCAAGCCCTGTTTCTGGTCCTGTGCGTGGAGTCTTTTGTCAAGCTGCTTTTACAGAGGCAGTGTCGATAATCCCCACGCGAAGCCCCAGTACAAGGGCATGCTACCCTCCTATATAACCAAGCTGACCCTAGTTTCAAACCAACAACAACAGCACCAAAGATAAATAGGGGATCTGAACTACTTATGTTTTCCCACATCACATTTATAACATGACATTAAAAAAAAAAAGCATCACAATCAAATGACTTGAGACCCACAAAGAGTCCTCACTATTCACCCTTACACACACACACACACACACACACACACACACACACACACACACGTTCATATAAACAGTGGTGTTTTAATTCCCCCAAGCAATACATCATTACAAAGAATCCTTGGTGATAGCAATCCCAAGTACAAAATCTGGCATCTAGTTTGGGAGCAAACTTTTACAGTGAGCAGTTCTGCCACAGCACTTGGAACATATTTTTTCTTTTTTTAAAAGTTCAGGACATTATTGTAAACATGCATTTTTTTAGTTCTTAGCCGATCAAAGATGGGATGTGTGCATAAGATGCTCTGCTCAAGGGAGACACTGGACAGAACGCAGGAATAATAAAGTCGGTTGGTGGCTGTGCTCTGTACAATGTCTATGATTATACAATTTGCATAAAAATAGAAGTTCCTGCAGCAGGCAACAGTGTTTCCCTTTACCTAGAGGCTTTCACCACAGACTCCCCCCACCCCACCCCGTCCTTTAGTTGATGGCTCTGTGTGTGTGTGTGTGTGTGTGTGTGTGTGTGTGTGTGTAACACATCAAGCATATCTGTAAAGTTGTCAATGCTTTTATAGAATACATAAAAACTGATTACATAAAAGTGATTAGCAATATTTTTCCTAGGTCACACTTGATCACAGGAGCGACCTCTTGTGTTCAGTGGGGGGTTAGGCTCTCTTCTGTCAGATCTGGACTCCTTTTGACCTTTGTACAGTGCTGGGTCAAATATGTATCCTTCAGAACAGCGGGGGGTGGGGATCTGTGGCTTGAGATCCTTCATTTTTAAAATGAGGTAGTGAGTGAATGCAGAAATCATATCTTTATCCTCCATATAAGTTTCCAGTGTCTTCATACAGTAGAGACACTAAGATTTAATAAGTTCCTCTTGAGTCTGTAGTATCTGCCCACTTGCGCTATGCTTCCTGGTGGTCTGTTTAAGATGGTTTTGTTGGGCTACCGCTGCTTTCTTTTTCTGCTTTAATTAAAACGGAAACATTCCACGTTGTATTTAAAGCCGCAGATTATTGGGAATCATGAAATCACACTATTTAAAATAAAATCTAGTGCTGGGCTTGGTTGTACACATCTTTAATCCCAGCACTCGGGAGGCAGAGGCAGGCAAATCGCTGTGAGTTAGAGACAGCCTAGTCTACAAAGCAAGTCCAGGACAGGCAAGGCTACACAGAGAAACCCTGTCTCAAAAAAAAAAAAAAAAAAAAAAAAAAAAAAAAAAAAAAAAAGAAAAACAAAAAAAAAAAAACTAATATATTCTAATTGCAATTGGAAGGTAAAATCACATCTAGAACTTATTCTCTATGTCTGGCAGGTATAAGAGAATCTTAAGTGTTTCTTGGAGGAATCTTTACAATGAGCAAAGCTGTGTTTTTTCCACCTAAACAATATTGTGGCAAGGAGGGGGGGGTAGCTTTCTTTGATCAACTTTCCTTAACCTATGAATATGTTCACTTATTTATTCCCAGGAACCAAATCTTGGGTTGAACTAGTAGAACAAGCAGGCTGCCACATTTAATGAGTATTACATTCAGATGGGAAACCTGCAACCAAAGGTTATATTCACTCACATTCACAAGCACATATTTTAGGGGTCAGATTGAAACATGGGCAAGTTTATTCAGCTCTGAAAACGACATAGGATGAATGCTTCCCGCCACTGCCCCTCTCCCCGTTTCTTTTTTGCTTTTTCTGAGTAGTCTGTAATCATATAGGATAAAGCTATAGGAACCATTGGTATCTTTAATCATGTCCAAAGATCAGACAAAACAATATGCTCTTAAAAGGAGTCAGGATTAGCACCTGTATACCATGGGAATCAGAATGTGGATGTTTAGAGCTAATTTATTTCTCTTCCCAGTTGCCTGTGGCTTGTTGGGGATGTGGGGAGAGAATTCTCTAATTTCAGAGAGAGAGAGAGAGAGAGAGAGAGAGAGAGAGAGAAGAGATCATGGAGTCAAAAATGGTTACTCTTTTATTCTTCTCTTTTTATTATTTTGCTAAGAAAAAAAGCAACGATAATAAAAGTAGCTGTTAACAATAACAAACCTTCCCTGTGATCCCCTTCTTACCGCCCAGGACTCCTACTGAGAGTGTAGTTGAGTGCCAATTACTTTATTAACCTGTTAAAAACAATCCTGGCGAATGAGCCAGAACTTTGGTCTCAGGGCAGAGGCTCCAGCCTGCATCTTTGAGTTCAGGTGGTTGTTTCTGCCACTGGTGCTCCCTTGTCCGGATTCTTTGCTGGCAGACGCCAGTCCCAAAGGCGGTGATCGAGTGCGGTCTGTTGCTCTGTTCTCAGCCGAGACAGAATTGCACATTCCCAGCAGGCAATGGTGAAGCTGCAAACCTCAGGTCAGTCCTGAGCCTGGGGATCCGAAGCTGATAGCTGCGTGGAGCTGGGTCAAGTGAGGGCAGTGGTTTGTCACCTCTTTTACAAGCCGTGCCTTTGGAGGTATTTACCGTTTTCTCATAATCGGGGAACAACCTTGTGCAACTGAATTTCTCCCCTCCCTCCCCTAAGTACTGATTGATAAAGAGAATTTTTAACTGCGTTCTGCCTGGGACCCGAGGTTGGAACCAGCGGTCACAATGCACTGCTAGGCTTGGCCCAAGTCAACCCTACCTTTGACAAAACTTGCACTAAGTGTATCCTTCGTAATCGTAGTCTATGGATGTAGAGGGAGCCTACGTGGTAAAGGAGCTTTGTGGGCTCCGTAATTGGGCTGTAATCTACCAGGTCTGCTCCAAAGCTTGCAAATCACATCCACCTTGCAGCCCCAGCTCCGGGAGAACCCAGGAGCAAAGTAGTCCCTTTTGTAGCTGACAGACAGAATTCATCAAATCCTGCTGATGGTCTTTTCAGAAAGCCGGGACACTTTCCCTTTACTGCAGTCTGTCTAAGACTCAGCTCTGAATTTAGAGAGCCTGTGCGTTGTTTTTACCTTAGCCTCGGGAGGTTCAGAGGGAAGAGCCAGGGACGGGGGGGGGGGGGGGGGGGGGGGGGGGGGGGGGGGGGGGTGCCTCAGAGGGTCAAAGAAAGGGGCGGGGAGGAGTCGAAAATTACCAGCCTTGGAGGGAAGGGAGTTTGGCCAGCTGGGAATGTACCAGCAGGAGGCAAAGGCAGTCAACCCTTAAGGTTTTTGTTTGCTTGTTTTGTTTGTTTGTTTGTTTGTTTTATCAGAATCGGTAAACCGGCCTCCTAGGGCTGGAGTTTTCAGGTGGGCTGCGGAGGTGATGTCAAGGTCCAATGAATTAAGCTGCCGGCAAAAGCTTGTGGCGCGGGTGGCAGAGCTGAGGTTAATGGATGCGGCTGCTTCTTAAAGGAGCAGGGAGTCATTGGTGCCTACCAGCAGATTCTGGGCACCTGAAGGAGTTTGGGGGCAGGAAAAAAGATAGTCAAATCCTAGTAAAAAGCTTAATCGCTTGGAGGAAAGGGGTGGTCCGGCCAATTCTTAGGTTCGCTGTGTGCAGCGCCTCCATGGGGGTTAATGAAAGGGTTGAAACTGTGTGCTCGTGTGTTGAGAGTCTGCGGTGCCTACAGCCTTCACGCTGATAAAACTCATCACTTTGAGATTTCACGTAAAACAAAGGATTTCCTCTGCCCCTGTATTTGGTAAATATGAGCTGGGAAGAGAAAAGGAAGAGAAAAAGGGGCTCCGGGACGCCTTTAGAAAACAACTTCACTAAATCAAATGGGCTGAGTTATTACCCAGCTCTGGGAAAGGCCAATAGTGCCCTTCTAGCATCAAGGTCAGTCCAAACCAGGAATTCCTGTCATCAGATCCTGCCAAGGCTACAAAGCCTTGGGACCCGCTATTAAAAGAACCTCCTCCCACATATGTTCAAGACAGATATTTAGTTTAGCCTCCTTGCAGGGAAGAGAAAGTCTCTAAAATGGAGACTGGATTCCTAAGCACCACCATGTCTCTCCTGAATCCTCTACCCCCTCCAAGCCTCCTCTTGGCCTAATTTGCAAGTTGCCAACCTACAACCAGGACCACTCCCCAACCACCAATGTCCTTCCTGTTTTCAATTTCATCTTCCTCTTGGGGGAAAAAAAAAGTGAGAAAACAGAACAGAGAATCCACAGCTCACCTAATTCCTACTAGAAGAAAGGAGACAATGACTGTCCTGCATCTGCCTGTGGAGCACAGTCCAGGAGAGGACTACAGCAGGGCATTAGCTTGGTCAGGGGCCTTGGTTGTTGGTTTGTGGGCCCAAGGAGGCTGACAGAGGTGAGCTCACATTGGATGAGGACTGGAAAGGAAATGTCTAAACAGGGCATGGAGACATCTCTGCTTCAGCTATGGGCTGTCCACTGGGAGAACCTCCAAACTCCTAGGTGTGGGGCTGCGGGGAGTGGAAACTTAAATATAACCTTGGCAGTGTGAGCTCACAGAGGCTGCCCTCTGGGGAGGCTGGACATCCTGTCCACTTGTGGACACCAGTGACCCGAGACAGCACTGTAGCTGCTTTCACCGAGTGTCACAGTTATCATTCCCACTGTCACTAGAGTCCCTGCTTTTCCCCCAACCGCCCACTTTTCAGAAAACCAACAGGATATGTGTTGGAAGCAGCTTTTCCAAATGACCTGCAGTACATCAATTGTGACGGAACATTGGCATGAATAGTTGAGTCCTAAATCCTTCACTCTGACCTGGTTGTCCCAAAGTGTTAGTTGCATCTTTCTCAGATTTATCTAATGCAATTTATTTGGCAGCCCCATGCTCAGAAGCCACCACCTGTGGGTGCTGGAGGGGTGGGGCTTGTGTGGCTTGATTGATTATCCAGAGGGCAGCCTCCTTTGTTGATTTAAGAGTTCATCTCCCAAAAGGCAACAATTGCCTTGTTATCACTTTTTTTAGTTTTCTGTTAACATATTTGATACACCTCCATTGTATCAAATTCAGTCCAAAAACAATTTTAATGAGAAAAGATACAAAAGATAACATATCTGTCTGAGCTTTATATGGCTCTATTTATAGGTTGTGTGTGCCTCACAATCTAGTATTTAAAGATATCAAAAATACGCAGCATTTCCTTTAAGTGTAATTATGAAGTAATTATATGCTAATGATAGTGCTATTTTACTTCACAAGATAGTTCTGTGGAGAAAAAAAAATAGCAAGTGCTCTTTCTAATGTGCAGAACCTTCTTCTTCCAAGAAATTAATTGGCAGGCTTAAAAAAGTACACTCAAGGATGCCTTCATGGAAAAAATAGGACAGTATTTGAAACTTCATTAACCCAGGCCCAATCAAACAGGTTGGTCTAAAACTGTGCGTTAGGAGTCAGTCTACAAGAAGAGACTCCTCTGTTGCATACATATCCATTTGTGCACAAGAATACACATAGTACATTTGTGTACTAAACATGTATGTTTCTAGCTACTGGGATCTCTAATCATATTATAATATCAGCAACAACGAAATCATGAACAATTGCTAAATGACACTTAAGGACTAAGGAGCTAAAAATTTAACTTTTGAGGTATGACACTATCACAGGATCATTATTCAAATGTAAACGGTAGCACAATGAAAAATGGCATGTTTTATCGCTTCATAATTTATAAGAAATTGACATAAGATAATAGCAAGCATTGCAAGTAGATTTTTCTTTCTATAATGGCTAGTAGTCATCTGCCTATTATTAAGACATGATGATAATGGTGAGATTTCTATGTGTAACAATTTGTTTCAATGACTGTTACCAGAAACTTCAGTCTAGCTATAAGAATGGTGAACTGGGCGATGGTAGCACACGCCTTTAATCCCAGCACTAGGTGGACAGAGGCAGGTGGATCTCTGAGTACAAGGCCAACCTGGTCTACAGAGCAAGTTCCAGGGCAGCCAGCGCTACACAGAGCTTGACACTACCTCAAAAACAAACATCAAGGATGTTGGAGTATTATATGGAATGTCTTCTCACTTACTTGATTGAGGCTAAGTTGATGGTTTGCTGTATGTTAGGAACCTCTTGCCTTACTCTACAGATTACAATATTCCCAAAGAACCTTATACCCTGAATTGTGACACTGTTGGAAATTATGTGATTATCTATAAGTAGTCTACAGGACAACTAGCGCTCACATAAGCATCAAGGCTTACTTTAGAATGTGCTGTGTCATGTTCTCCGCCTTCAAGGCTTATTACTGCACACTCTCTTACTTGTGCCCTACGGGAAATCATTGGTGGTAATGAGGAGCACTGCATGTAATGTCACCGGGTTTAGATTTTCACAGAGTACATACAAAAGTATAATTCCGATCCTCTCAGTCCTAGCACTGTGTTTTCTTGCATTTCTGAAGTGTGGATTAACCATCCAGGTTACTGAATCCATGGAAGCTCTGCGTAAGTGAGCTTGTCTATACTTCAGTAGTGCAAATATGTTGCGGGGGATGCTGCTGTCTGTGAGAAAGGGGCCTGAGCATTTCATTCAATGTGCAAGAAAACTTAAGTGGATGGGGGAAAAAAATCATTATACTTTTAAATATAGTGATGGAAGGAGAATTGAGTTTTGGCGAAGTTATCGGCCCTTAAAAGAAAAGGATTGAAGTAGATTTTTGGCTAATATGAGAAACGTGTTTTGTTTTGTGGAGAAAAAAAATATTGTTTTGGGGGGTGGGAATCATCAGGTACATGTCAAGAGGAACAAAGAAAGGGATGGGTCTCGTTGACCCAGCTTATCCTAGCACAGCGTGTCCTTAGGAGAGGAACTCAGATCTGGGACAGATTACAGATGGAGGGTAAAGGAAAAAACAGAATTTATAAGCATTTTCATTTGATGCTTAAAACTTTTAAAAACTAAATTTAAGGATTCCTTTTGTAGAAAGTAGATTATTTTGAGGGGAGGCCTAAAGACTTTTATTGTGGATGTAAATGTGTTACGCTTGCGTCTTTATGAAAGACAGATTCACTATTGGTATGCCATATCACCACAGAAAATGCAAACAAGAAGTACTGGAAATTCCACAGTATGGAGTTTTACCATATTTTATGTACCTAAATTGAACTAACAATAGGATTCAGGACCCAGAAGGAGAAAAGGACAGATGTGAAAAGGAATTTGAAAAGGAAAAATGACTTCAAAGCTTCCCAGAGGTTTTATTAGTCCTTAGCCTCTCTGCAGATTGGGTCGTAGCACAAAGTGTAATCCAAATATTTGGCACTGCTTATTTAAACCACAACAAAAAAGGGAAAGGTGTTGTGAAAACACTGCTCATGATCCAAATTATGCAAAGCAACTTGAAGAGCTGCCAGCAGCCATGCTATGTTAGCAGTTCTGATCTGGCTCCATGACGCTCGCTACTCTGCCCTGAGAAGAAAAGCTCAAACCGCAAGGAACCTTATATACATCGATGGCTTGGGGGACAATCAGGGTGTCTGAGGTCTTAGAAGTGTCGGATACAGTTGTTCTTGTAGAATCTGCTCTGAACATCACAGGGGCGGAACACCGGCAAATGTGCAGAAGTCGACGACTAGACCATAAAAGCCTGACAAGAGGCAAAGGCGCTGCATAAAAAGGTCACAGGCACCCAGAATCTAGCAACACCTGAGCAGTGTGTGCTATGGAGACTGACAGCATCAGTGGCGGGCAACCACAGAAGACAATTGACTGGCAATTAGTCATAGCGAAAAGACCGAGCAAAAGAGGTAGCAATTCTTGTAAGCATGAATTCTCTATTCACAGGTTTCCAAAAGTACCTTTAAAGCACACTCAGGCTGACCAAGGTTAAGCCATAAAGAAAATTGTACAGGTTGAGAACATTCAATGGCAGATGGAGAACACATGAGGATTCTTTAAATATTAAAACAAGGTAATAACTTGTATTACAACAGCACGATGCTGGGCAACACGAAGCAATCAAAATTGCATTCTCTGCCGTGTTCGTGGCATGCACTTTGGACTAATACTAGTTTATAAATATTGTTGGTCGCTATTAGCCTGTGACTCTCTGTGGCTGTGCTTCTAATTCATACCCCCAACCTATCCCTGGCCCTTGTGCTTCTAGATTTTAGCACTTTGACTCATTTTATAATCTCTCTTCATTGAGATAATTTGTATCAGCAAACATTGGATACATGGCCATCTTTGGAGGGCTGAATAGGCAGGCAGCCACTAAAATGAGTAGAGTCGAGCACTTTCTGCAAGGCTACCCAGAAGAAACTTCTGCAGTGACTATCCAGTGCCCCCAGATACCTCTTTCGTCAGTCTTAAAGAGTTTTGTTTAAGTCAAATGCCAAAGCTACATGGAGGTGGTTTTTTTCCCTCAGTTCCTTCACTGTTTACACTATCCTACATTAAAAAAAAAAAAAAAAAATCAGTGAGCCAACGAAAAGAAAAGAGGGCCATTGAGATGGCTTGGCATGTAAGTGGATTTGATGCTTAGTGTGTGACATGAATTTGAACACAAATGGTGGATGAAGAGGACCTACAGGCCCTGCTGCTATTTTCCTGCGTTTCCCCAGCCATTGCCTGCCGATTTGAGTGAGTGTTCCTTTGAGTATATAGACCTCTTCTCTCTTGTGTTCCCTGGCCTTTAGTCCTACTGGGTGCAGGAGTCAGTCCTATTCATACCCCAGGTCTCCACAGCCCTTGTACCTCCCATCCTCAGTGAACTGTACCCAGAGCTTTCCAGATAGCCCAGCCTCCTTTTCTGACCCATAGACATGCCCGTCTCATTCCCTTCTTCTTCAGAAGCTTAAGTTTTTGCAAGCTGATACCCGGCGGGTGTTTGTCCTGTGCACAGCCATCTTTGCTCTGCCTTTAACTGGGCAGCAAGCGAGTGCTGATGCTTCTGTGAGGCAAAGAGAAAGGGGAGAGGGAAATGTATTCAAATTTGCTGAGCTAAAATACCAGGTTTATTTCCCTCAACAGTGACCTTCAAAGCCACTGATCAGGAAAAATTTTGGCCATTGTTATTGTGTCTCCTATATTGGGTCTTTCTACAAGGCAGGACATACCCCCGCAGGGGAAGATAATAGCTTTTTGAAATGCATACTTAAGTGTGAAATACTTGGGGTAAGGAAGATGGGACCAGATGAAGAAGAGCATTGGGATTAGCAAGGACCTTTGATTTTACTCTGATTAGAGGCACACAATTAGAATACTGGTAAACTCTGTGTTTGCTATAAATATTCTACATGAGTTTTTTCTTTTTCTTTTTTTTTTTTCTCTCCTGTCAGAAAACTTTAATTAAAAGAGAGAGACTATGAAAGACTAACTGAAGGGAAGCCTTCCCTCTCCTCTACGGTTCAGTGTTCACTACATACTCACATTCTCCAGCCTTCTTCTCGCTTTAGAGTAGAGAACTGCTTACCTACCAGTTAGGGTACAGCCTTAAATGCCATCTCTAAGTCTATCTAGAATTAGGAGAGGCTGATAGGTATTCAAAAGATGGCTCCAGTCCTTTTTAATTCATTATTATCACTACATTATTATTGTATCTTATTTTACTTTTAACACTTTTTTATCTCTTGATGTTATAATCTTACATCATTTGCCCTTTCCTGTTCCTCTGTCTGAGCCCTCCGGTCCCTTAAGCCCCTCCTTGCTCTCTTTCAAATCCAAGGGCTCTTTTTCATTACTTATTGTTACATGTATATGTGTATATATATATACACACACACACACACTCATATATATACACACACACACATATATATATACACACACACACATATACACACACATACACACACACACACATATATATACGCACACACACACATATACACACACATACACACACACAAACACACACACACACATATATATACACACACACACATATATACACACAAACACATATATATACACACACACACACACATATACACACACACACACATATATACACACACACACATATACACACACACACACACATATATATACACACACACACATATACACACACACACACACACACATATATACACACACACATACACACACACATATACACACACACACACACATATACACACACACACATATACACACACACACACATATACACACACATACACACAAACACACATATATATACACACACACACATATACACACACACACATATACACACACATACACACACACACACACACACACACACACATATATACACACACACATACATACATATATATTTCCTACTACAACTCACTCAGTCTGTATAATGTTACGTTTTGGGTGTTTGTTTGTTTGCTTGTTTTTGAGCCAAAGTTTCTCCTATGTGATCATAGCTGTCAGAGAATTCATCCTGTAGACCAAGCTGTCCTCAAACTGACAGATATCTGCCACAATCTTATCTCCTGACTGCTAAGATTAAAGGTGTGCCCCATCACACTCTGCTAGGCTGCTAACTTCCTCTTGAAGGCCATCAAATAATCTCTGTCTTCAGTATTTTGGCCTTCTCTGAAAGGAGTTCTTCTGTAGTCATATAGCCCAGGATAACTTTGTCCTATGAACTCAGAATTAATTAATTTTGAATCTTCACTATGCTTGTCAAAACAAAAACATTAATTGTAAAAATGAAAATAAAAGGTGAAATCCTTCCCTTAAATACCCGCAGAATCTGGTGCTCCACAATGGGTAGATACAACCAAGCACTCTAGGCATCTTCTTCGCCCTTTTTCTGTGCCTATACACACAAACCCCAGTGTGTGTATTTTATGCATGTATATATAATAAAAAAATAGGTTACCAAGTATTTGTAGACGTGCATATATGCCTCTATGCTTATCCTAAATTGAATAATAAAATCTATGGTATTCTGCTAAAGCTTTCACATGTCAGTGCCTTTTGGTCAATTTACTTATAGTTGGACAACTTGTATTTATTGCTCACTGAGCCAGTGGATGCAGCATCACATGGACCATTGTGGTGTGTCTTGGTAGCGAAGTGTTGCAAGACTCTAGAAATTTTGTGATTTCTTTGGATCATTTGTAGAAAAGTTCAGAGAAATATAGATTTTATTATTATTATTTTTTACCCTGGGGTAGACCTTGTCAAATATTTGGCATAATTTTAGGGATGAGCCACTCTACCCTTTTCTAGAAGGAGGGATGAATACAAGAGAAACGAATCTGTAAATGGAAAGGAAACAGTCACACCCAGAAACAGCTGAGGGGAGGAGACACCTGGTGTTGTTTCTGGTTTGTACAATGACCTTGTTTTTGTCCTTTGCTTGGACAAATTATGCAGTGGCCTTGCGCTTTTGTGTCACACATTCATAGCCAGAATGATCTTGTCTTTCTCTGTTCTGATCAACAAGAAATTGCTGGTCTCTCTGTGCAAGCCTGGCTAGCTCCTCTGACAGGACAGAGGCCCCGCTGGAACACTTAGTGCTGTTCCCATGTCAGTGGCTGCCTTTTTCCTTTTTCTAGATGACCCTCTTATTGAAAGAAAATGAAAGATACAAATGAAGTTATATAGTACATTGTACTTGGGATAGAAGAATTATAAACCGTCCTTTAAGAGCATAATCATACATACAAGGAGTAATGTACTCCATAATTCCAGATTTTTACTAATCACATTTCAGTGGTAAGAAATGCCGTATGTCAGTAAGGTTTCTGTCTTGGTACATATGTACATGGGTATATGTTCAGGTATGTATATAAGTCATAAGACAACACAGGACATATATATGTGAATATATATGCACATATACATCTATACATGTATACATATATATGAAAAATATGTTTTAAGCATACATTTAATACGTAACTTTTTTGAAGAAACCATTTTTTAACTAATACATCCTGAATCGATACTAAGTTAGAACTCTTAGGATTTATCATGGTTGGTCTTTGTTTCAAAATCGTATAAAATAAACAGCTAGCCTCTGCGGCTAATATCAACATTTTCTAAAAATATGTTCAGTATGTTGTATCCTTCTAAATATTTATCTTTCAAAATAATCTCAATAAGCTATATTTTGGAAATCTTATTGGGTGGGCAAGTAAATACCTCCAAGTGAAACAACACGAACAACGGCTCAACTCTTCCTTAGTTCTTACAGAGAGATGCTCTTTCTTACTCAGGCTGTGAACATTCTTGGTTCAAAATAGATCCAGCCTGTAATGGTTTTTCACTTTAAATTTGAAGAAAGAGATTAAATTTAGCCAGCCAGACTTGCTTTTATTCTTTAAGATATAGGGTCTTTCTAAACCCATCCTGAGGTCCCTATGGAAAAATAGGCACTCTTCAACTTTTCCATTATTTCCATTAGTGCTATCTATAAGTCTTGTTTACAGTGTAATTACAGGGTTGTCTGAAAGGCAAGGCAGCTTACTATGCCATATTAAATAGGAGAATTATAATTTCTCCTATTTTAATTTAAAAGTCAGAAGATGAAAGCTATTTGCTCATATTGAATCTCACTGTCCTAAGAAGCAAGTCTTCTGTTTATTTTTTCCTTTCTATTATATATGGCACAAGGTGTAATGTCAACAAGATATTGCCCCTTCTTTCTGCCCTGTCACTCTGGAATAATGCTGTGGATTCTGGAGTATAGAGCATGTGTACTTTACTTTATGGCCTTGCTTGAGGTGAATCAGCAGTTGCCACTAATCAGCTTAGCAGGCAAGAGGGGTCATAGTCACTGTAGGAATTCCTGTCCTTGTTCATACCTGCTGCTCCCCCACCACCACCATGCCTCGCAGTAATCTGAAATGTTGCTTCCTGTCCAAGTTACTCACTAAACTAAAAGGAAAAGAGAGGGGTGAAGTTTAAAAGGGGGGGGTTAGAAGAAAACCAGTTGCTTTGGAGTGCCTTCTCTGTCTTACTCACCCTCTTTGGATGTGGGGCACTGCGGTCAGGATGCTGCAGAAACCAACTCAGGCAGTCCTAAGCAGCCCTGAATTTCATGAGGACTTGAATTCGGATGCTGGTGCTAAGTGAGCTCAAATGTGTATGACGGTGGGGTAAGTTCTCTCAGCTCCAGCTCCTTCATGTAGTCTAGTCCCTGATGCTATTGGCCAATAAAGTTCAGTCAGTTTTCTCAGATGGTGTCTTTAGTGTGTTAAGGCAGCCTTTTATCAGCTAATAGCTGCTTTTATTTCAATCATCAAACCAACTTCAATAAAAGCAATCCTTCAGGCGTGTGCTTTAGCTTTCATAGAGGAAGGAAGTCCACTCAGAGAAGTCAAAGCGTGTGTAGTTAGGCAACATGACTGAGACAGAAAGAAATCTAATTTTCCATTTGTGTCACATTTTTCCACCACAGAAGCCATAGCTGTCCCTTTACACCAATGGGTTAAACTAACCAGAGACAGAATATATTTAAATACAATAGTGTGTACTCTCCATAGTTAATCTCAATTGCCAATTTGGGAGATTAAGAGATAATTAAGGGATTAGGGAGACACACCTTTGGATGTATCTGTTAGACTATTTTCTTGGGAGTTTGAGTAAAGAGGAAATCTTACTGTGAAATATGAGTATGGCTGTTCTATAGGACCCTGGGCCAAATTAAAAGTGAAAAAGGAGAAAGCCAACTAGCACCGGCCAATTTTACCTCTGCTTTCCTGTAAATACCATGGCCCAAACTACTCCCAGTGCCGTCATCTGCACCTCAGAATGGGTTGCATTCCTCTGAACTGTGAGGTAAAATAAACTTTCAGCAAGCAACTTTTTTTTTTTTTTTTTTGGTCAGATGTTTGTTCTCAACAAGAAGAGGAGTAACATACAAACACTTAATACTAAGATTCAACCCATTGCTGTTGACTGCCCTGCCAAGTATTCATAAGTATTCATAAGCTTCTGGATTGGTTTACAGAAAGGAATTTTGACATGTAGGGTAGAGAAGCCTGTGGCAGTTTGAATGAGGATGAGCCCCATAGACTCATGTTTGGATGGAATGGTTTTGAAAGGATAAGGGGGTGTGGCCTTGTTGGAGGAGGTATGTCACTGGAGGTGGGATTTTAGATTTCAAAAATCCACACAAGGCCAAGTCTCTCTCTCTCTCTCTCTCTCTCTCTCTCTCTCTCCCCTCCCCTCGTGTGTGTGTGTGTGTGTGTGTGTGTGTGTGTGCCTGTCTCCCTGTCTCTCTCTGTCTCTGTCTCTTTGTCTCTCTCTCTCTCTCTCCTCTCTGTTATTCTTTCCAACCCCCCCCCCTTCCTGCTTGTGGATCAGATAAAGTGTCTAGCAACTGCTCTAGTACCATGCATGTCTCTCTGTCGCCATGCTTACCACCATGATGATCATGGAATGGACTAACCCTCTGAAACTGTAAGCAAGCAATCTTCTCAATGCTTTATGTTATAAGTTGCCTTGGTCATGGTATCTTTTCACATCTATAGAACAGTGACTAAGATAGAGCTTTGGAGTGTTTAACAAAGCACTTGGAATGCAGAGGCAGATAGATCTCTGTGAATTCAAGGCCAACATGCTTTACCCAATGAGTGCCAAGCCAGCAAGGGTTATATAGTGAGGCTCTATCTCAAAACAAAACAAATCAACCAGACCAAAACAAAGCAGGCTATTCTGGTGGGAGCGCAGATGCAGAAGATTTGAGACTAGAAGTGTAGACAGTGAAGTCCCTGCTTAAAAGGTTTCAGTGAGGAATAAGGAATTTGTCATAATTAGCCTAAAGGCCATCCTTGTTACATCTTGGCAAAGAGTATGTTTGTCTTTGTTGTGAGAATTTGAATAAGAGTAACTTAAAATGGCCTAAATTGCTCAGCATTATCCCCACGACGCTGGTTTTGCAGACACACAAGATGAAAAAGTGATCGGGTCATGGAGGCTTGCAACATTGCTTCAGAAAAACTGCTTCACCAGACAATTTGTAGCCTGGTCAGATTCCATGTATGGAACTCCCACTTGGGCCACGAAAGAAGCTGTGAAAATGAGGCCCAACACTAGAGATTATCAGAGATATCAGCAATACGGGATGCATGCCAAGGAAAGTTTCTGGTATCACGTACCAGCAGCCCAAGAGAAAACCCACATTTGGCTCAAAAAACAGAGCTGGAGGCTGGTGATCATTCGAGGTCACTGGTGCCCAGGTGATACCACCAGATTCTGGCCATGGATTTGCAGGATTTGATGTTAGCCCTGCTGTGTTTCTATCTTATTTTGATCCGACCTTTCCTTGCTGTGACTCATTCCTCCCCTTTGGGATGGGACTGTTCACAGTATGATAGAAATCTGAAACATTAAAAAAAAAAAATTTACAGGGCTCATAGTTTGCCTGAGTGTCAGCAGAAGGCTCTAGATTTAGATTCGTAAACAGTGTTGAGACTATAACATTTCTTAATAAGAATGAAAGCATGTTTTTGTTATAAGATGGCCGTGAACCTTTTGAGGTTAGAGGTAGAATGCCACGGTTTCAAAGTATTTGGATAGCACATTTTTAAGTGGTGGGTTTATGATGGCTAATTTCACCCATCAACTGAAATATATTAATACATACCTGTAGCAGTAATGAGGTGTGTGCTTGAAAGGTTTAACGGAGGAAGGAGGACCTCCCCTAGATGTAGGCAACATCCTGTGGGCCATAGTTCTGGGCTGAATGGAAAAGGAAAAGGGAAAGGCCAGTTGATCACTGGAGTTCTTTCAGTACTTCCTGGTCCGTGCTGTAGGCCAAGCTGCCCTGGTCACCACGTCCTCCCTGCTGTGATGGGCATCATTCCTCCGACTAGGATACCAAAAATAAATCCTTCTATTCTTAAGTTGCTTCTTTGTCAGGCAACTGGTCACAATGACGAGATGTGGGACTTAATACAGTCTAACTATTGCATAGAATGTACATTGTATTACTTATAAGAAGTGATGTAGAGATGAGTTGCAGCATGTGAAGATGTCGGTAGGTTATATGCAAATACTCTATCATTTTATTCGAGGGGCTGAGCATCTCAGGACTTCAGTATGAAGGTTTGAGGGAAGCCCTGGAATTGACTGTGAACAGATAATTATTAAATATCTATATACTAATACATATGCTTGATGTGAAAAAGAAAATATTTGATATAAAGGCGATTTGTAAATATGAAGCAGATTAGTCTGTAGAGCTAGAAGGAGCACCATCATTGCTCTAATTTCTTCTTATTATTATGTTATTGTCATTTTTAGTGATAGTAAAAGCAGTGGCATTAAGAAGGAAAAAGTACATAAGTTAGCCAGAGCGCTTTAAATCCAAGCACTTAGGAAACATAAGGAACCCTATCTGTATGAATTTTACAATAGCCTGGACTTGAATCACAATAGTTTCTTTGGTCTGTCATCAATGCCTTATGTAGGGTGATTAAATGTGTGTTTAGTCCCCAGGAAGAGTGACTCATCAGATAATGACAGAATCTTACAAAGGGGACAGTGCATTAAATATTTAATTTCTAGTTAATCACCTGCTGACAATGTATTCTCTGTAGAAATATACAGATTTGCTATTTACTTAAAGCTGCTAGGCTAGGCAGATAATATCATTATGTATTATTCTATTCTCTATATATATATGTATATATATATAGCATATGTAATGTTATAGCACTAATGTAAGTAAACATATATTTGTTAACATATGTGCATTTTGTAAATGTTACTTACTATGCTGGCTAGTTTTATGTTAACGTCACACAAGCTAGACTCGTTTTAGAAAAGAGAACTTCAGCTAAGAAAACATGAATCTGGATTGGCCCGTGGTGCATTCCCCGAGAGTGACAGACTACAGGATCTGAGATGAAGCACACCCCTCCCTCCCCGAGTTTCTTTGGGCTCTGGTGTTCTGCCACAGTGATAGAAATCCTAGCCAAGACTCTTACAGTGTAACATGTAACGCAACGCTACAGCATCATAAGGCATAGTCTCTACAATTTATACTACAGTACACATTTAGGTAAGTAGGAGTTACATTTCTTGTCAAAGAAAAATTATTACACGTATTAATTAGATACCCAGGTTTAGTTCCTCAGCTAAAGACAATTATTTTTAATTATGTAAAAATGTCTAGCAGACCGCTAAAATTCAAAGTCCTCACCCAAACTTGTGCACATGAAGCACAATAAAATTTACTGTAAGCACCAGTAAGCCTAATGAAGGCATCTCAACTTAGTTCAACCAAATGGCAAGCGCACACACTAAGAACGTTGAATCTTACCTCTTCTCTGCCTGCCTGGAGCAGTGGGAATAGTACTTACAGCCAGAGGCAGGAGGTAAAATTAAATGTGCATATTTAATAGGTTATATATTTTTGTCTTCAACCCATTGATTTGAGGCATTTTTATTTAGAGAGTATGTAGAGAGTGAAGACTGCTCCTTGTTTCAGTGAGAGTGCAGAAGGGGCACTATGGGGTCATTTTGAGGAGTGCTAATGTGTACCGGGCCATTCTCAGTCCCCTTTCCCCCCTTATGACATGAATGAATGACATGGAAGAGAGAACAGAGCAAAAAGTTAAGGTAGAAAAAAATGACAACAAAACCCAACTTTAATTCATGTAAGGAACCACAAGCCCATGCGGTAGGGGAACTGGGGCTTTATTTCAGCATCTTTTTTATTAGCAATCTGTAGGGTTTGCTATTGGTGAAACAAGAGAGAAATTTGTGATTTGTATCAAAGGATACTGAGGCAAATTTGAGGCAACTGTTGGAGAGACTAGAGAGCTGTGGAACATCTTTTACCTAATTTATTTGATTCAATGAGCTGTGAATGTTTGTATAACAGAAGTGTCTTTGTATTAGTAACTCTGTCCCAGTTCTTCTTCGGGTATAATTAAACTATCTGTCTGTCTATTTAACTATATATCTATTATCTGTCTATCTAGTTTTGAAAGAGCTAGATATGAAATGGCCTTCACTGTGGACAGTTATTTTCTAGAAAGTTGGGTAAGTAGTTTTAATAAAGCTAGATTTTTTTAGTTTCTATCTATATAATTTCTAAAAGCAGCTGTGTAATTAGATTTTCTTTCTTTTCTCTTCCTTCTTTCCTTCCTTCCCACCTCTTTTCATTCTTTCTTTTTAAAAATAGACTTAATTCACTTTAGTTTTCCTGTCCAAAAACTTTTATGTCATAGCCACAGCTGGAACCTCAGTTTTCTGAACAGACTCTGGTTTGGGTGTTCACAAAATGGTCAGCGAATCCCAGATAAGGAGACTTGGTCAGATAGCTGTAGGTTTTAGAAATGGCATCAAAGGTGGCCATGGCAAAGTTGCTCAGGGTGGCAGTGCAGCCCTGGCTGATGTGTAACACTCATCATCAACACTGCCCACCAGCAGCAGCTCCTTGGGCACTGGTGCCTCTAGGGGCAACACAGAACCACAGTACCTGTCACCTTGCACGGAACAGGGTGGGGCTTGCCAATCTTGTTCCACCAGTAGCCTCTCCTCAAAGAGACAATGGAAAGCTTGGCCAAGATAATGACCCCTCAGATGGCAGTGGCTACCTCCTTAGAGCACTTAACACCAAAACCAACATGACCATTGTGGTCCCCAGTAGGGACAAAAGCCTTGACACTGGTCTGCTGGCTAGCCAGACTGCTTCTGCCCAGACATAATCTTTAGAACCCCATCCTTTAGAGATGTGCCCAGAAAAAAAAAAAAAAAAAGAATGCTAATCATCTCAGTTCCTTGATGGGTAGGAAGAACAGACAGGTCTCCTCCAAGGACTTCATTTTATCTCTTTAACCATGTGGTGCAGCTTGGTGACCAGGATCCATTTCTGTCTTCAGCTTTACTTCCCCAGGCCTGGGCCATGGCCAACTGTCCCCTAAGTCCAGCAGAGTCTTGAAGGCCAAGGCCTCCGTCCGAATCTTGGATCCCCTTTCCTTCTGGTGTCCCTCTGCCATTTGATGTTTCCCCAACTAAGAAAACACTTCTCTTTTCTTTCTTCTTCCTCAACTCTGTGATGCTGGAAATTGATCCAAATACCTCACACATAGTAGGACTAGTGCTATACATCCCCCAGCCTATGTACAATAGTTTTGACGGTTCATGTGCAATATAAATATGCTCCAGATGAGCACATGCATCTTAAAGATTGAATTCTATTTATCCATCATCTATTCCTATAATGATCCTATAATATCATATTGGCTTTTATTGTAGTAAATTCTATGGCTTCGTGAAGTGTGTATTCTTTTAATCTTGGCTAATTGGAACAGGTAAGAAATCCACTGTTCTGCGCTTTGGGCGTGGTGCTGCATGCCTTTAATCCCAGCACTGGGGAGTCAGAGGCAGGCAGATCTCTGTGAATTCTAGGCCACCATGGTCTACAAGGTGATTTCCAGGACAGTCAGGGCTATTACACAGAGAAACCCCATTTTTTTGTTTGTTTGTTTAGTTTGTTTTGTTTTTAAAGGAATTCTCTGTAGCATTTCATAAACCTCCATTCTTTTGGTGTGTAAACGTGATCAACCACTGTTATGTACCTTTTGTGGTTTTATGAATGAGAAAGATTCTTTTTTAATGTAAGGGCGGCTACATTACCATTTAATTTAAAGAGGAGAAATTAAACTTGAATTACTGATAGACAACTGATATGGTAAATGACCTTATGTTTAGTTCCCCTTTAGAGGGCCTCAAAATACGGTTAAGACTCAAGCATCTGAGTCCTAAATAAATAGTTATAAAAAGATGCTCTGTGTTGAACCATACAGCATACTGACAGCATACAGATGTCACAGTCGCCCGCTTAGCTGGAGAATTGTTAAAGAGTGTGGATGTGTGGGGGTGGGGTTAATTATGCAAGTGGGGTCAGAGTGAAGGGAACCAACAGGATTAGCAAAACACTTGAGACTAGAAGCAGTGGGGGAGTTGTTCCTTCTTAGAGTCTGGGGTCCTAAAGCTGCAGGAACAATAGGCCTAAAGCTAGAAAGCACCCACAGGGCTCCAGGCTACAGGGATCTGAGAGGCCCACAGGGGTAAATGCTCTCTCAGCATGACCATCGTCTGGCAGTCCCGCTTACAACATGCCTTCTAAAAGCAAAGGTTTGCTTCCGGTGGTGTAGACCAAGCCAGGGAAGGGACACAAGAAAAACCATGTGGAGGCTGTAGTGCCTTTTATTTCTACTATAATTACAGGCTTGCTGGTTTTAAAACTACATTAGTTTATTATTCCACAAATGTGGAGATTAGAAAGTCTAAACTGAAAAAAAAAAAAGTCAGAACTGCTAAACTCCATCTGGTAGCTCAAGGTGGTGAACTCCCTGCTTTGCTGCTTTGTCTTTTCCTAATACCTGACACACCTTGCCGCCTGACCCTGGCCTCTGCTGAAAACTCTGCTTCCTTCATCATCACCTGCCTGGCTCCCACTGTGACCTTCCTGTTCCCTCCCTTAAGGACCTTTGTGATTACATGTGTCCCACCTGGATAATCCCAGATAATCTCCTCATTTTAACATGCTTAATTTAATCCTACATATTACAGTGTTCCGTAGTGCACTCGCAGGCTCTGGGGATTAGCATGTAGCTATCTCTCAGGGAGCCACATTTCTCTCTCTAGAGACAGGGCTCTAACTGTTGGTATGAAAGAAGTTACTGTCTAGTGTGGGGAGATCAAAGCTAAAGGGTGTGTTACACATTGTACAGCCAGAGGGGCAGCTTTTAATCTCTCTCTCTCTCTCTCTCTCTCTCTCTCTCTCTCTCTCTCTCTCTCTCTCTCCTTTCTTTTTCCTATCTGTTTATCTAGCTATCATCTATCTTTATTCTTTCTTTCTTTCTTTCTTTCTTTCTTTCTTTCTTTCTTTCTTTCTTTCTTTCTTTCTTCTTTCTTTCTTCTTCTTTCTTCTTTTTTTTTTTTTTTTTGTTTTTTCTTTTTTTTTTTTTTTTTTTTTTTTTTTTTTTTCTTTTCTTTCTTCTTATCTTTTCTTCTTTCTTTCTTTCCTTTTTATTTAGACTGTCCCCTGATAGCACAGGCTGGCTTCAAAGTCCTGGATCATCTCTCCAAGAGTTGGAAATTATAGGTGTGCATCGCCTCGCTTGATGGGAATTGATTTTGAAAATTGCTTTCTTTTTGATGAATGCAAAGCAAATTTAAAAACCAATATTCTGGTTCTTTTTATATATTATAAACTGTTATATATAACATTTATGCTATATATAATTAAACTAAAACATTTTTATTCATTTATGTTTTCCTTTTCTTTCTTTTTTTATCAAGACTATCTTACTAGATAATAGTGTCATATATATTTAAGTCTTTATATTTTAATATCTTCTAAAATTTCAACTTCTCAAGTCACAGCAAGAATACTATGATATTTTCCATAAACAAGCTCACTTAGAAAAGACAATTTCTAAAATTCGTTGAGTGATCTTGATTTCCCTATTGATTTTCAGGTTATATTTCAAAACAAGAAAGATCTTGTTACTTAAATTTTAAAATGATGAAAGAGAAATATAAGATTAGTTTGTTTCCCTTAGGTAGTCTAACTGAGAAATGAATATGTCAGATATTTTTTGGTGCTGCTACTGGGAGCTGATCTTTTCAAACAGCAACCTGAGGGCTTCTTTGTGTGGGCATGTGGCTGGCTTCTATACCACTGGGGCTTATCAACAGGACTCTTAAAGGGATGAGAAACCGACTGAGCTCTTTTTTCTTGCTCAACTTACTCCCTTCCTGTGTTACGCATTTCCCTGGGTCTGTAGTTACTGTTGTCCTGCATGGCCATTTAGTTGTGGTAACAGTTTCCCAAATCCTGTAATAATGCTGTTTATTTCCTTCCTTCCTTCCTTCCTTCCTTCCTTCCTTCCTTCCTTCCTTTCTTTCTGGTCCCTGAATGTCCTTTCTCTTTCTCCCATGTAAAGTTCTAGATCATTAAATCATTTCAGTTGTTTGCACTGGTACCATGCCTTTGATCCCAGCACTTGGAGGGTAGACTGCTGAGAGTTTGAGGTAGTCTGTCATACATAATTAGCTCGAGGCAGCCAGGGCTACATAATGGGATCCTGTAAACAAATAAACAAGCAACACCAAAAAACAGAACAAAGAAGAGGCATTGGATCTCCTGGAGCCGGCATTCCAGGCAGTTGTGAGCCACCCAATGCGGAGGTTGAGAGCTGAATGTGGGTCCTCTGGAAGAGCAGTGAGTGCTTCTAACCAGCAAACCATCCATCTAGCTCCAACTGTAGTATCATTGCTTGCTTTAATCCCACATATCTCAAAAAATGATCCTTTCGTTAAATTATTTACGGTTGAACTGCTCAGAATGTGCCACTCTGCTTTCTTTTGGGAAGCTGGCTGCAATATGATTATAAAGATATTTGTCGATAGAGCCTAAGCCATTTCACTATATTGACTTTAATAAAATTATAGATCCCAAGCAAATAAGTTCATCATTTGAAATAAATTAGTTGCCTGTAGTCAGTGGCTTTTATGTTTGCTTTTAGTTATTGATTTAAAAATAACTTTTGCTGAATTAAGCAAATATTATAATTTTCAAATATGTATATGGTATGCTAGAGATTTTGTACGATGAGTATATTCTGTAATAAATCGTAATTATCAAACTAATATTTCACCTGGTTATTATTCTGCTATTGGTGAGCTTTGTTCAAAGTACCTATACCCTTTTAGGCTTTGATGCTATGTTTTACAGTGAGTTTGATTTTGATTCATTAACACAGGAAAACCATTGTTCCTCAGAGAAGTGAAGTCTATGTACCACAATGTGCAATAAACATTTCTTCTTTTAGGGATTTCTTTTAACCATTTCCAAAGTGTTGCTGATGCCTGTTTCCTTGACAACAAGGTGATGTGAGAACAGAAATGAAAGACTGCATGTGAGGTGTATACACAAAGCGATTGTAGGTTTGTAGAGGAAATATCAGAGCAACTTTATCTTCTTTTGTGCACAAAGATGCTAGTGCCAGTGAAGGAACGTCACATTAAAGGTGGTTTCCATGGCGCTGAGTGGGTAGGTACACATGGCACTCAATACTGGCGTGTTGCAATTCTATGTTTGTTACTTACTACTGTGCACTTCTTGTTCTCTAGTTATTCTTCCACAAATTAAGAACAATATCGTAATAATGTGTATGTATGTGTGTGTGTGTGTGGTGAGTTCTGTGTGTGCGTGTGTGTATGTGTGTGGTGTGTTCTGTGTGTGTGTGTGTGTGTGTGTGATGTGTTCTGTGTGTGTGATGTGTTCTGTGTGTGTATGTGATGTGTTCTGTGTGTGTGTGTGTGATGTGTTCTGTGTGTGTGTGTGTGTGTGATGTGTTCTGTGTGTGTGTGTGATGTGTTCTTTGTGTGTGTGTATGTGATGTGTTCTGTGCGTGATGTGTTCTGTGTGTGTGTGATGTGTTCTGTGTGTGTGTGTGTGTGTGGTGTGTTCTGTATGTGAGTGTGTGTATGTGTGTGTGTGTGTCTGTGTGTGTGTGGTGGTGGTGGATTTGGGGGGATCAGCCTGAGGCAGGCTGACCTCTGTGGAAAGGATGTACTCAGCCACCTCTCCAGCCTGTTTCACAGTCAATCTTATGTCATACGCACTCCTCAACTAGCTCATAATATGAAGGCTAAGCAAACACTTGCTCTTTTTCTCTTTATTTGCAACATACAGTTAAACATAGTATAATCGCCTCTAGTGGTCTTTGATAGCAGCAAGAGCGCCTAGTTCAAAACGTTATTATGGCAACCAGAGGTCTATGCCTGTCATCGTAGGGCCCAGGTAGCTGGGCTGCAGTAAATCATACTAGAGATCAGCCTGGGGTACACACTGAAGCCCTGTCTGTTTTTAATTTAAATTTTATTAATTTATTCAGATTACAACTCAGTTGTTATCACATCACTTGTATCCTCCCATTCCTCCCTCCCTCCTGCTTTCACCCTATTCCCCTCCCCTACACGTCTATGACCGAGGGGGACCTCCTCCCTCACTATATGGTCACAGCCTATCAAGTCTCATCTTGGTAGCCTGCTTACTCTTCCTCTGAGTGCCACCAGGCCTCCCCACCAAGGGGAGGTGGTCAAATATGGGGCACCAGAGTTCATGTCAGAGTCAGTCCCTGCTTTCCACATAACTGTGGAGAATGCTGAGACCCTATCTTAAAGCAAAGTGTCATATTCAGTTTAGCCCTTAAATCCAAGGCAGTCACTGGAGACCATGTACATTAAGTGATTTCTGCAAGCCTGTGCTTGCGAAGGCTTTGTGGCCAAAGACTAAATTTGTACTCATACTCAGGAAAGATGGGTCTGTTATTCACAAACTGCTGCACACTGCTTCCCATTAGAAGGTAGTAAGTAGGAGCCACTGGTAAGTGACTCTCTAAGACAGTACCTTATTAGTTGCTCAGCTTCGGTCTCTGTGGCCAGCGGATTGGATGGAGTTCAGCAGCCACACAGATGTCTGTTGTCTTTCCGGATGGCGGGAACTGTCCATATCAATACTTGCAGAGCAGGACTGGGCCTAGTGAGAAAATGGGTACCGTCATAACAAGACCTCAGTGGAGATCCTGGATGAAATTTTCGCGAAATTATGTTTCAAAAAGCAAAGCAATAACAACAGACAAACAAACCCAAAGGAAAGCATCCCGTGATCATGTTAGTGAACCATTTCTGAAAAGAAAAAAAAAGAATAACCTGCAGTTAAGGTCAGCAATGGAGAGACCTCCTGTCAACCGTACAATGCAAGGCTGTGCGACTCTGACGTCCAGTACTCCCAGACACGGGAACAAAATACAGGCAAAAGTTTATATATCAAACACCTTAGACAGGCTGACATGAGAAGAGAAACCAAATGAGACTGGACAGTTAGAATAAACATAAAAAGCATAACTTATTACAGCCAACAAACACTTAAGTTTAATATAGCTTTATGTTTTGTAAATATCTGTATTTTTAAAAGACTGCCCACATGACAATATAAAAAATTTTTCTGGAAGATGAAGTGCATTGCAATTCCATTGCCTGCCTGGAAGTGAGATATCCGGGCTACTTCAAACTCTCCCGGTGGAAGCTTTACTGAAGTTTCTGTTCAAACAGCTAATGGTTGTCTGAGAGTTTTGAAAATAGCCTTTGATTAAAGTTTTTTTTTATTTGCTCGAGATTGGCTAAGATTTATACTTATATAATAAACATCCGCCCCTCAGGAATGACAATTACCTGTGCTTTCCAGTCATTTACACTACGTACATGCAAACTTTAAAGGCAATAAATATGAATGAATAAACATGCATTAGAGATGTTCTCAGGTTTAGCCTATAAATTAAATTACATACTGTTACTCATCACTTATGTACTTACTTGAATATTTCTTTCTCTTTTTTTAAAAAGTGGGCATTTAAGAATTAATTTAGCCATGAATCTCTAAATTTGAATATTTTCTTGATTGGCCATACTTAGCTGTGTGTAAAATGATACTACATTTTCTCACCCTTAAAAGGCTGATGTAATGCTTTCCGATTTGCTGTGTGCTTCTTTTTCATTGTAAAAGTTATGGTTTCGCAGAGAATTTTTGAAGAAGGCTAATTATTTATAAACGTGCATCATTTTATTTCCTCTACTTTTAAAAATCTCTGCACATGGGCCTCTTTAAAAAACTCTTAGTTTGACAGTTGGCAACTAGTCAACACTGAACCTACTTCCTGCAAAAGGACATTATTTTGCATGTCCTAGGAGACTGGATAATTAATGTGTAATGCTTTACTTAAAACTGTAATTAAGTTTAAATTAAAATGCTTTGGGTTTTTAACAAAGAAGGAAGTATTTTGGTGCCCCTTTCACTTAAATGTAATATTTGCCAGCCTGTCTGGGCTAAACCAGCTCCATTTATAGATACTTATATCGTTGTTTTAATGTTGACGTTTGGTCTGGAAACTGTAAGAAAACTTTGTTAGTTTCTTTCTACCTTCAGTTCAGCTATTTCACTTCAGTTTGTGGTAGTGATGGTATCAAACAAGTAAACCACCTGTTTTGTTCACTATTTGTCACTATTATTATTGCAGACAGAAATGTACTGTTTAATCTTACTTAGAAAAACTTCAGTTATAATCACTATGAAAAACCACCTCCAGAAGATTTTGTTTATGTTTTCCAAGGACTAGATCAATTTGCAGATACTGCCTTTCAGTTACCCTGATTCATTACTCTGTTTCTTATGAATCTTTTTTTTTTTTTTTTTTTTTTTTTTAATGAAGTCCTGTCTATGGCTGTGAAGATCCATGAAAGTGCTCCAGTGAACTCATCTGTTGCAAGATCAATGGCTGTTGTCACCTTCTGAACTCAATAGATTAAATTAACTAAAACATTAATTAAAATGTTGTCAGTAATTTCCACAGTTGATGAAATTTATTGTTATTTTATTCTTAACGTTTTCTTCTTTTCTGTGTCCATTTCTCAGAATTGGGGGTTTAAGTTATAATTCATTCACTATTATTTCTACCCATGAACTGAGTTGTGACACTGGGACTTGCTTTGTACACAAGGCTAGCCCCAAACTTGAAGATTCCCTTGTAGATGGTAATTTGTAATAACTGAACAATAGACCAAGACATAAAGCCAAAAGCCTTAGAAATAAACAACTCTCTAATATGAACAAGTGCTCAGTTATGCCTCAAAGTAGATGACGTGTTGGCCATGAGTATGGTTTTATGGTCATCATTTCTAGAATCAAGAGGACAAGCAATTCATTTAAAATTCAAGTCCATAGTCTGGTGAGATGGCACAGCCAGTAAATGTACTTGCTGCCAATTCTGGCGACCTGAATTTAACCACTGAAACCCGTACAATAGGGGAGAACTGACTCTGAAAAGCGGTCTTCTGACCTTTATATGGGTGCCCTGGCTTGTGTATGAGTGTGTGTTCATGTGCGCGTGTGCGCACGCGCACACACACACACACACACACACACACACACAATGAGGGAATGAATGAATGAACGAATAAAATAAAATATAAAAAATAAAACCAGCAAAATTATAGTCATGATCAGGTTTGCCATTAGCAGTATTTTTTAAATGTCTTGAATTTTCTTACATTAACAAAAATTACACTGTAGCCTAATTAATATTCAAGTGAAAATAAATGAGAAGTCCCAAAGTAGTTGTGCCAAAACTGAGAAAGAAACCAAAGTACCAAGATAAGTGGTGTTGTAATTAGCACACAAAGACACTGTTCTGCACAATCTATGTTGATACAGCTTATGTGAAATTAGAAGCACGTCAGTAACGCCATCCAGAGGAGATCACTTTATGTAAAATGTATGCCGACATAGCCATTTAAGGGGCAACTTAATATAAAATACTAGAAAATAGCTTTTAAGAAATTCCTTTGCCTATTTTCAGTAGTTACCGTGTTTATGTTCATCCGTGAAGGAGGATAAACTGTGCATGTGTGGTTGTCTACAGGCACAGCACTTGATGTGCTGAGTAACTTAAACTTCGCAGTTTGAGATTTGGCCCTAGTCCAGTTAATTAAATCCTACAGAACCTCAATGCTTTTTGTGAAGTAATTGAGCATTTGCAATGCATCGTTGTTTTCTAGCATGAGATACCTTGGCTGTATTAATTTATTTATTTTTAAAGAGCTGTCTTGTCTTCTTAGTTGAATACAAAGCCTTGGTGTTATTAATCACATCTGCTAAATAAATGTGATAGCACCACATATGTCATACTAAGTATACAGTGCCTTAAGTTGCATGGTTTGGCCAACAGTGGACCAATAATATCTAATAATCAAATCTTCCTTTTTACTACTTGGATATTGATAAATGGTTTATAATCATGACTTAAAAATAATCTTCTGTATATCATGTATAGTAAGTCTTCTTCAGTATTAAAACTGAGAAATTGAAAAGGCCACACCCTTAGCATGCCCAAGACTTATGCCTGTGTATATATTATTAGTATCAAACTACATTGTCATTATTTTTATTTCATTTAAATGAGTTTCAAGATATATGAAAATGTAAACATATGAGGTTAATGTCTTAAATTTTCTAAGTATAAAAGACAATGGAAGTTATGCCTAAATATGACATTTCCGTTACTTCTGTTAAATGAAAGTTTTTACCATTATGATAATTATTGTTTAGTAGTGTATATTTTAGATACCATTGTCTGTGAAAGATGAAAAGCTCTGTATTTTCATGCTAAATTGATTTTTCTCTTAAAATTGACTAGTTTTTCTTAAACTTGTTAATTATCAGACTATTAAAGAATAGTAAATTTTAGATAACTTTTGCCTCTAGGATGAATTCACTGCAAATATGTAAATATTATATTCTCTAATCTGTCCTATTTTCTGACTTATTTCTCAATTCCTTACTGTCTAATCCAGTCACTGTACTTAATCTTTTTGCTAGCCTCTCTTTTTTATTTTATAAAATAAAATATTAAATTTTGTTCTTTGGCAATTTTTGTCCATGTCCATAGTTTATTGTGGTTATTTCTCCCTCTTATTTCTCCCCCACCCCTTGCCACACTCCTTCCCCCTAGCAAACCTATTTATAATAAACAAGCCATATTTATTACGTGTCTGTGTGTGGTGTGTGTGTGTGTGTGTGTGTGTGTGTGTGTGTGTGTGTGTGTGTGTGTGTGTGTGTGTTTTCCACAGATTATCTGGGTGACCCTGTTTGGAACTATGTACTGGGGCCTGGTGTGCTCACTAGTGGGTATAAACAGGGTACTATGCTACCTCCTCTCTTTGAATCAGTCAATGGCCAATCAGTGAGCAGTACGTGGTAGAGCCCCATGAGTGGTTTCCCTCCCACAGCTGATCTCCTCAAGGCCTGATTTGTGTGCGCCAATGGCCAGTAGACATAACTGCTGTGAGTTCATGGTTTCCATGGCTCCCTGCCATGCTTAGGAGCCGGCATTTTGCCATTCTTCTTCCTATCTTCCAATTCCAACGTCCTCCCTGCTCTCTTCTGCAGTCCTCCCTGAGCTCAAGGGAGGGGCATGTCTTGTTTCGGGCTGAGCCTTCACATTCACGTGTCCTTGATTTCCAATATCTTGAGGAAAGGGATATTTGCACCCGCCTCAGAACAGTGCAAAGGGAAGCTTCTTTAATTTAGGCTGAGAGTGGCCTCTGTATGTGGGCATAAATGTACACAGAGGGTTGTTTGGTGATACGTCAATTCAGCTAAGACACCAGTATTAGGTTCACTCCTAGGCGCCAAGTTTTCTTCAGGCACGGGTTTTGGAACAGGTTTTCTGTCCTGGCCGTGGCTCCCCTCTTAGACAGCAGGTCTCAAATAGAGGCAGAGAGAGGTTGTTCACTCTCATAACTGTCGGTGCCGCTACTGCGGTGAAGTCATCCGAGAGACAGACAGGTAGATGTTGAGTTCACAGAGTTCACGTCTTGGTGAAACTGTGGTGCCTTCACAGCTTTCTCCCCTAGTCTGCATAATACCATCCAGCACCTTGAAAGCTGTCTAGCAGTAAGTCGGGCGGTGTCTTGCCAACTGGTTCTCTGACATGACCAGGTGGAACGGCAAGGGTCTGTACTGATTAGATTAGGCAGGTTTTAGAACTTCCGTTTCCAGCAACCCCTATGGATATATTCTCTACCTGGCACCAGGAATTTTGTGTAGTGATCTGTTCCTTCTAGGAATGGCACTATTTAGCCTCTTTGGGTGTCTCCCTTCAAAGGCTGTCTTATGTCTTTGGATCTGGTTGCCAGACAGAAGGCAAATACCTTATTGGGCGATCCTGTTGTAGCTCATCAGCTCTTCCCACAACCATAACTTCTGGGCTGCCTTGTTGATTACCCCTTCATTAGCCCATTGTCCCAATTCTCCCACCTCCACCCCTCTCCCTGTTTGGACCTTTCTACTCCCAATATTGCTCTACCTTCCTTTTTCCTGTCTCCTATCATCTGCCCTCATTCAAAGCAACCACCGCCCTACTGTTCCCTTTCTGGTTTCCCGGCTTCTGGAAATTCCCCAAGTTAAAAACACAACCCTAAAGAGTTACGGCTAGAATCCACATATAAGAGAAACACAAGGCATTTGTTTGTTTTCTGAGCCTAGGTTACCTGGCTTGGTACAGTTCTCCCAGTTTGACTGATTTATCTGCAAACCTCATAATTTCAAGCTCTCTTTATAACCAAATACAATCCCACTGTGTACATGTACTACATTTTCACTATTCATTTATTAGTTGATATCCATCTCAAGTTTTCAGCACCAGGTCTTCCTATGTAGTCCAAACTGGCCTCAGATTAGTGCTGTTCCTGTCTCAGCATTACAGAAATAAATGAACATGTGTTTATGAGTACACATACATACATATAGTGTGTGTGTGTATATATACACATATGTATAAACACACTATATATATGTACACACACATACACACACACACACACACACACACGGATGGACTTGCACATTCTAATGCCTGTATAGGCCAGAATTTGACACTGAACATTGTCTTTTAGAGAGCTTTGTCTATCTAATTTTTTGAGCCAGGGTCTCTCACTGAGTGTGGAGCTCCACGGCTTGCGAGAAAATCTGTCCAGCAAATTCTGGTGATCCACCGTCTTCACCTGTCCTCCAACCCTACCCTAGCATTGGCTTCTAGGTGTATGCCTGCAGTCATGCCCCACTTTTCACATGGATGCTGGGAATGTAAACACACGTCTTGTTTCTGCAACAAGCACTTTCCTCACGGAGCTGTGTAATCACCCCTGTAGGAATCATTTTTATGACTGTGGTGGGTTTTTTCTTGAAACTTTTTCATAGATATCTTATTTGGTGATTTTGTTTTAGTGTACCATAGCTTCTCTCTTCCATAATATTTCTCTCAGTTCCAGGTTGATATAATAACTTCAATTTTCTTAAAGAAATTAAGCACTTTATTCTTGATCATCTGTAATCAGTGTAGTATCTGTAGTTTCTGTGGAATCATTTTTCTGCCATTGCAGAATCTCTTCACCGTCATTTCTTCTCATATACTCACATTTTCCCTGTGAATCTGTGTTCATTGAGGCTTTGCCTGCAGGAATTCCTTTCAAGGTTTAAATTACCCTGTTTCCAACTCCTCAGAGCCCTTGCATGTTCTTGGAGAATTCTCTTGAAGTGTAATTACTATTTTCTCAATTTGGGGCATGGAGTTTTCAGAGTCTGTAAATGTCATCATTACCAATTGTGCTAGGTCCACAGGAGGATGGCTTGTTGGTAAGAGTTTTCTGGCAACACTTCTTCATAAGTTTTGTCTAATTAGGGCCTAAATCTTCATCTCCCTCACAAAGACTCTTTTTCTGTAGTTTTTGCAATGAAGTGCACTCTTGGGGAATCTTGCAGTTTGCCAATAACTATTTTCTTTAACTTTTTCATTATTGAGAATTTGATACACAGGGACTGAAGTTCATTCATCCATGTCTTCCATTTCCCCCTCCGCCTCCTCCTATGTCCTTTCTAACATGTCCCCTTCCATCTCCGTGTCTTAAAAAGAAAAATAGCCCACTATATGCAGTTAGCACTGCCTGAATGTTCATGGGTGGGGTCACCCACTGGAACAGGAGAGGTATTGGTTAAGGCGACCCTGAAGGTCCCCAAAACAGCATGGACTGTTGCCATCGCCTTTGATTACCCACCATTAGTACACAGCCAGCCCCTATTGGCTCAAGAATAGATGAAATCAACCTTTAACCAACCAGGGAACTTCTTTCCTGCTGTGTCACTTTCACAGGACTGGAAGATGCTCTGTAGGCTGCTGGGGGAGCAAGGACATCAAGATCTGTTTTCATTAAGTATCCTGACTTTGTCTTCTGACTGCAATGGTTTCTATTAATCATTGTCAAGGACACCGAAGGTTGGCATACACAGCTATGAGACCTGCTGGCTTACAACATTCCTCTTTTGACTTCGAGAATTATCACTGTTTCCAATTTTATAAACTATATTCTTTTTTTTTCATATTTCACCATTACACAGCACATTTCCACATTTTCTAGATAAAACAAACCTTTGTCCATTCACTCCATTACAAGAGCAATAAACAAAGGAAACATTAGTGAAACTATGAAACTGGCAAATTATATGCGCGTGTTGCAGTGGTAAATATCCTTGGTGACTTCTGAAGAGCAAATACCTTTGCAATTTGATGTTATACTCAGACCTTTGGTTTAGGGGGGAAACAAGTATTCTTAATGCATCTGTCAAGGATTTAAATGTATACCCAGTTCTTACCAGATTTACCATGTAATCTGTAATCACTGGAAAACGTTGATTTAACATCTAATCTAAAAGATATTACTCTAGATTTCGCTAGAGCAGCCAGAATTTCGTGCATTTTGTGATGTTAAAAAACTTACCAAGATAAGCATATATTCAGGTGAGAAACCTTTCCACAGATTTTCTACTTACATTTAAACTCTACATTAAAAAAAAAAAAAAAGAAAGTAGAATCACATCCCTTTAGAAACAAAACATTTTACTGACTTTTGCATACCATACTTTTTATTATTAAAAGTCTCCTTTAAGTTTATTTATTACTATTTAGTACACATTTTTTAAAAGAAAGACTCCAGTTAACGGTCTGAGATGATTGAATTTTGGGTTTTCCACAATCATTCAGGTTCAGTAGTGTGCTTTCTGTGATTCTTATAGAGAGTTTACACGCTATTTAAGTTGGGTAACACTATATAATCAATTTCACAATATGCCCCGTTTTCGTCTAAGTATTAGACTGGAAATACTATACTTATGATGTGCCATGGCTTATGGCAGAAAACAAAATCTCTAGAGTAAAGGAATTTCAGCGGTATAAGATTATATTTCATTTTATAATGTCAAAAGATACACAGAAAATATTCATAACAGTAAAGAAGTCTGACCTTTAAATTAGTCACATCAAATTCCAGGCATGAACATTAAAATTAGCTCATGACCAATCTATTCCCCCCCCAAAAAAGAAAAGAAAAGAAAAGAAAAAAGAAAGGAACAGCATGGTCGTATTACAAAGGCTGATACATTAGTAAGATCTTTAAAGAGTGGGTTAGCTACGTGGATAACAAAATAAGGAATCCTAAGGTTTTTGGATTAAGGATGAAGAATACGATATGTTGACTCACTCCAAGTTCTCCTGAATGTGGACGTTATTATGATGTTCAAATTGCTTCTCGAGTGGTGGTGGCTGCAGACTTGATTCTACTGTAATCTTTCCCCCTGGGTTTTCTTGTTATCAGAGCGTTTTCAAGTTGTCAGGCTGATGTTAATGTTCAGTGTGTGGCTAAGTGAAGCAAATAAATATCAGAGAATTAACCTTGGCCAGATGGGCAGATCTTCCCTTAAAACGTTTCCAGTCACCTGCAGCTTGTGCCAGACAGTGTAGATAAAAGGCTTAGACAAACAGGTTCCCGGCCACGAAGCCTCAGAGGGTTTTTGCTGTATTCCTCATCTCCATTTTGTTTTGTCTTTCTTTCTGGTCTCTCTTTTAAATTTTTAATAATTTACAGAGGATTTGACTTTGTTACAGCATTTCCCAGACAAAATTTGTCTTCATTTTTTTCCCTCCTCACTTCTTCCTACCTCCTTTCTCTTTATTAGGCTCTTAGTCCAGCAGCGTTCTTTGCACTTTCTTCTCACATGTGACTTTTTGAACTTCTCAATACCTCTTGGTCCACTCTCACAGCCTTCTATCTGGTCTCAAAACCTATACCTTCCCATAACTGTAGATTATCCTATGAGTTCTGTCCTCATGTGTTTTTTTAATAAGGTAAGTAACACTTATTGACTTCTGTATGTTGAACCAAACTTACATCTTTGGGGTGATGCCAACTTGGTCTTGATGTGTGATCCTTGCACTTACTCATGAATACTGAGCACTTGTGCCATCACCCATGTGACCCTGTACTTGAGTCAATGCTCTAGCAAGAGTGGCAGAACCTATGTGCCGTGTGAGGGCAATTGGGCCAGCCTCGGCTTCTTACCACCCACGTGCTATCTCAGGGTTCTCTGCTCATTGAGTATCAGTGTGTTTTAGATAACTCACTACCTGTCCATCAGTTGTGCGAACCATTTTTAGAGCATAGAGCATTAAGCACTTGGGAAAGAAGTGGATTTCATTTTGAGGTGGGATCTGTGGGGAAAAAAAAAAAAAAAAAAAAAGGCAAAGACTGCCCTTGTCAAGTTTTCAGGATCAACACAAACGGACATGTTAAAATATGTAAATCAGTGCAGTGTTACTTCTTTCCAATAATATATTGTAGTCTGTTAAGTTAGTCTGGCATTGTCTAGTTCACATTACAAATAATAGACTGATCAAATATCACAAATAGTAGATTTGTCTATCTGATGATTTGCATGTCCTGTTGATTATTTCTCTATACGCTTAACCTGTGCAAAGCCTCTTCTGATAATTCCTAAACCATAAATGTTTTCCTCAAGTAAAAACCCTCCTTTTCAAAGATCAAATGACACAATTTTCTGAGTGGCAAATAAATACACTCAAAACGTATTTCCGACATCAAGCTCTTTGATAACTCCAGATTGGTTGAATGGTGTTTTATCAGGTGAACTGATAAAATTCAGCGATTGGTCTGATCAGCACGATGAATAGTGCCCATGCCACATTGCTCTGCCAGCCCCGTGGGTGCGCTGTGCTTAAAGGATGCATTGCTTAGAGTTTAGTTTGCTGTGATAAACACCATATCCAAAAGCAATTTGGAGAGGAAAGGGCTCATCCCAGTTTACAAATCCCAGGTCACATGGAAAGATGTCAGGGTAGGAACTCAAGGCAAGAACCTGGAGGCAGGAGCAGATGCAGAGGCCATGGAGGGGCACAGCTTACTGGCTTCCTCACCATGATGTGTTGGACCTCATCTCTTATCACCTGGGACCACATGCCCAGGGAAGGCACTGCCCAGAGTGAGCTGAGCTCTCTCACATCAACCGTTATTGAGCCATTCTCTCAACTGAAAGTCCCTCTTCTCAAAAGACTCTAGTTTGTGTCACATTGACATAAAACTGACCAGCACAATGTATAAATAAGATCATAAACTCATAAAAATATGAGAGGCGTGCTGAACACTTTATGACATGCATCAGAAATTATTCTAGAAGAGTCTATCTGAGAGTACAGATTTTAACCTCACATTTCATTCTCTTTATTTGTAAACTGAGTGATGAAAATATGTTGAGTGACAGGGCACACTGGTTTTGGAGCTTGTGTATGTCTTGAATAATAATTCTGAAAATGGAAAAACTGTTCTGTATTATCGCTGAGAGGGAGCACCATTGTCATGAAAACAAAAGGACCCCAACAGTAATTTAACCTAAGTTACATACTTGACAGCTGACTCCCTTCCAGACTTCTCTATCCTCTCAGTATAAAAATAAATAATGGATTTTGCCTAATTTGCTTTTCCAAGTAGGACAGCTATTTAATACAGTTGCACATTACAAATACATATATTTTATTACGTACAAAAATTTAATGTGATGTTCTGTGGCACTATGAATTAGGGATTAAGAATTAAGTACTAAATAAAGCAATTAATGCATGATAATATAGTTTTAGATCATATTTTGGTTGGTGTGCAAATATGCTACCCAGCCTATACTTATGTGCTTTGTGATTCAAATGAACAATTTGTATACAAGCACCATGTTTTTGTGCCAAGAGAATTCATTTTGCTCTTTTGAACCAAACCTTTTCATATTTGTCATAATGCAGTCAAAATTCTTTGGGAATAATACAATGAAATATTTTAATAATCAGCTGTAGAACTGATAAATATTCTTTTGTTAAAGAGCAAAAAGAAATTTTCAAGTGGAAGTACCAGGCATGAATATTATTTGTAAGAGAGAAATTATCTCTTTAAAAAGACAGTGTCCCTTTACAACATCTTTACTAAACTAAAGAATTAATAACTGTATTTTCTCTGACTATTTAGTTCTCTGCTTAGGAAATTAATGAACAAAATTTCTCCTGGAAATCTTAACACAGTGGAAATCCATTAGTTATATTAAATGTATAACTTGTTTATACGAATTAACTTTATTTTCTATAATATGCACCTCATATTAAAAATAATGTAAATGTCTATTTAATTTCCACTTCTGAGTGAGATTAAGCATCCTTCCTTGGATCCTTCTTGTTACAGAAGGAGGTAACCAGATGGAGGAAGAGGTGGGGATCAGAAGTGGAGACACCAGTGTGGGGAAGGGGGAGACAGAGACAGAGAGAGAGAGAGACAGAGAGACAGAGAGAGACAGACAGAGAGACAGAGACAGACAGAGAGAGAGACAGAGAGAGACAGAGAACAGAAATCTGTGGGGCACAGTCTCTGGGATGATTCCAAAACATGGAACGTGGCACGCTCCTAGGGAATCTAAGGAGTGAACCTAGCCTAGAACTCCCAGAAGCAGAAAATATGGAGTCTGAAGTGGCCACCCTCTGCAGCCTCAGTGGAGGTAGGGCACATCAACTCACCACAAAACCTTCTACTCAAAATTTTCCTGCCCACAAGGTGTGCAAGGGTATATAGATAGAGCAGAGATCGAGGGAATGGCCAGCTAATGATTGGTCCAACTTGAGACCCACCTCACAGGAGAGAGCCAACCCTTGACACTATTAATGATACTTTGTTCTGCAGACAGACAGGAGCCTAGATTCCTGTCTTCTGAGAGGGTTTATCCAGAAGCTGATGGGCACATATGTAGAGACCCACAGCCAAACAGTAGGTGGAACTCAGGGAGTTTTGTGGAAGAGCGAGGAGGAAGGATTGAGGGAGCCAGAGGGGTCAAGGACACTACAAAAATACATACAGAGTAAACTAACCTGGGCCCATGGGGCCTCACAGAGACTGAGCTACCAACCAAAGAGCATGCATGGGCTGGACTTAGGCTCCCTAGACATATGTAGCAGATGTGCAGCTTGGTCATCATGTGAGTTACCTAACAGTTGGAGTAGGGGCTGTTTTTGACTGTTGCCTGACTTTGGATCCCTTTCCCCAAGCTGCTCTTAGTGGAAGAGGGCACATTTAGTCCTTCTGTGACTTCATGTTCCAGCGTGGCTTGGAACCCATGGTGGGGGCTTTCCTTCCCCTCAGAGAAAGGGAAGGGATACAGTAGATGGGCGTGTGAGGGTGGGGTTGGAGGGAGAGACGGAAGAGGGGCTGAGATCAAGAGATAAAGGGGAAAAAACAAATACATGGAAAGAAAAAGATAAAAGTAATATAAATGGAAAATACCATGTTTTTATGGGATTAAGAAATTTCCTAGCCACCAGGCATCCCCATCCAGGGAACGTGGTCAAATATGGGGCAACAGAGTTCATGTGAAAGTCAGACCATAGGAAGGATAGCAGGCTACCAAGAAGAGACTTGACACCCTATGAGCATATACAGGAGGAGGAGGTCCCCCTCAGTCACAGTCATAGGGGAGGGGAGTAAGGGGAAAATGGGAGGGAGGGAGGAATGGGAGGATACAAGGGATGGGATAACAATTGAAATGTAATATGAATAAATTAATAAAAATATTTTAAAAAAAGAAATTACCTAGCACAATGGATTTATTTACTTATGACTCTTAAAAATGACATTATGCAAACCACAAGACCTATTTTATTTATCTCTAGCATTATTTAAATGACCCAAGGTCTAGAATCTAACAACTAAAATCCACTTATAAGTGAGTACATACCATGTAAGTTTTTCTGATTCTGGGTTACCTCACTCAAGGTGATTTTTCTATTTCCATCCATTTGCCTGAAAATTTCATGATGTCTGTGTTTTTAACAGCTGAACAGTTTCTTTATCCATTCTTCAGTTGAGAGATATCTAGGTTGTTTTCAGATTCTGGCTTTTACAAATAAAGCTGCTATGAACTTATCTGAGCAAAGTTCTTGTTGTATGGTAGAGCAAACAGATAGAAAGCAAAATAGATATATAAGGAAAAGATTTCTAAAAGTCAAAATCTACAAGATTATTGCTGAGCAGTGGTGTGAATGTCTTTAATCCCCGCACTCTGGAGGTAAAGGCAGATAGATCTTGAGGCAAACCTGGTCTACAGAGTGAGTTTCAGCACATCCAGAACTATATAGATGTACCCCGTCTTTTTGTATTGGTTTGGTTTGGTTTAGTTTGGCGTTTGTTTTTGTTTGTTTGTTTGTGAAACAGCGTTTCTCTGTGTAACCTTGGTTGTCCTGGACTCACTTTGTAGACCAGGCTGGCCTCAAACTCATAGAGGTCTGCCTGACTCTGACTCCCAGAGTGCTGGGATTATAGGTACGCACCACCGCTCCTGGCTGAGAACCCCTGTTTAAGAACCCACTTTCTTGGAAAGTAAAGTTTTTCATGGTACTTATCCCTTGGACTAGTGTTTTGATATAAGTGAGTATATACCATTTGTCTCTTTTTGCTTCTGGGTGAACTCACTCATTATGATAATTTCTAGATCAATCCATTTGTCCACAAATTTTGGGAATTCCTTATTTTTAATAGCTGAGTAGTATTCCATAGTGTAAATGTACCACAGTTTCTTAGTCCATTCTTCTACTGAGAGACACTTAGGCTGTTTCCATGTTCTGGCTATTATGTATAAAGCAGCTATGAACATGGTTGAGGATATGTCCCTGTTGTGTGGTAGGGCATTTTCTGGATATATTCCAAGGAGTGGGATAGCTGGGTCTTGAGGAAGCCCTATTCCCATTTTTCTGAGAAAGCGCCAGATAGCTTTCCAAAGTGGTTGTACTAGTTTGCATTCCCACCAGCAATGAAGGAGTGTTCCTCTCTCTCCACATCCTCGTCAACATGTGGTGTCATTTGAGTTTTTGATCTTAGCCATTCTGATGGGTGTAAGATGGAATCTCAATGTCGTTTTGATTTGCATTAAGTGAGTCAGAGGAGAGGACATCCTATTGAGACTTTAGGCGAGAGTAGCATGGAAGAATAGGGAAATAGTAGTACCCACAGGGTCCTGGAAACCTACAAGAAGAACTTTATGACAGGCAGATCTGGGTCCTGGGGTCCTCCTCAAACTAAGGCACCAGCCAAGGAGAATATAGGCATTAAACTTCGAACCCCTACCAAGACCTAGCCGATGAACATGATATTCTCCACCGTTAAGTGGAGAGTGAGATCTGACTCTCACTCGAACCCTGGTGCCCCTTCTCTGACCATGTCCCCTGGACGGGGAGGCCTGGCAGTACTCAGAGGAAGGATAGCAAGTTACCAAGAAGAGACTCGATATTCTAAGAGCATATATAGGGGGAGGAGGTCTCCCTTAATCACAGACATAGGGGAGGGGAGAAGGGGGGAAGTGGGAGGGTGGGAAGAATGGGAGGAAACAGGGGAAGGGCTAACAATCGAGATGTAATATGAATAAATTAATAAAAATAAATAAATTAAAAAAAAGAAAACAAAATGACAGCAACAACAATGCTACAAGTTCCCACCTCACTTCAGTTAGAATAATTATTTTTTTAAAAAAATACTCAATCGCACACTACTTGCCTAGCATGTATATACCCTGAGCTAAACACACACCATGGCAAACAAAATAGAAACAGTAACAGAAAGACAAGCTAAAGAAGTCTGTCAAGGATTTATGGAACCATCACACATTGTTAGTGTGCATGCAAAAATTAGGACAGTTATCTTTTAAAAAAAGGATAGAGTCTACTTGTGTGTACGTATATGCATATGTTTATGTTTATATGTGTGTATAATAATGTATAAATTGGGTAGTCACAAAAGGCTTCCCAAAGAATGATATTAAAACTGAAAGCTTAAACAGGGAAGCCTGGAAACCCAGGACTCAGGAGGCAGAGGCAGGTGGATCACTGTGAGTTCAAGGCCAGCCTGATCTTCAGAGGGAGTACAGGACAGCCAAAGATACACAGAGAAAGCCTGTCTTGAAAAAAACCAAGAAACGAAAACCCAAAAAAGGCAACCAACCAACCAACCAACCAAACGAACAAATAAACAAAAAACAAAAGAAAACCCCTCAAAAACAAAACCAAAAACCAAAACCAGAAAAACTGAACGCTTAATGCCAAAAAGGATCCAACTATATTCTGATCTGTGTGATTATCAAAGGAAAACTATAGACTTTCAGAAGTCCCACATGTCAGTTTAGGACCACTGATAGGTATTGGCTCCACAAGTAACATCTTATAAGCTCAGAAAATCCAAAAATGAGTCTAATGAGTCTCCATAGGATCTTATTTTTCTTGTGTGTATGAAAACGCAATGCATGTACGTTTTATAAAATTGTTATTACTAAATTGCTTCGTGTTTTATTTTATATGATTATTCTATGCAATTGACCTGTGATCGCAGGGGCGCTACTCAAGAAAGGTGTGTTGATTGTCATGATGGTTTTTACGCTAAACAGTTGGGAGTAGGTGACCTGAAGGTGCTGCGGCTGCAATCACAGACCGATGTTGTCCTGTGCTACTTCTTTCCTGAGACTCTGTCCTGACTTGAGGCTTCCTACAGCACCTTAGCCAACCATCTGTATGGGATATAACCATGAGGCAGTAGTTCTTTCTGCCTCCCCCACCCCCAAGTTAGTTCTGCAGATAAGGTATAGGTGCTAAAACATTTATTAGTTTTAACAAGACAGTTTTGTTTTCATAGGAAGGGATCAAAGATCCTGCTAGACACCCATGTGCCAATTCTTATAGGACTCTTCCAGATTTTGATACCATACTTTACAAATTAAAAAAAAAACAACAACAACAACAGAATATCTTCATTTTGTACTAACTTCTCTAACCAGGAAATATATGGAGTATATAAACATAACACTGATTGAACTGAAGAAAAGTATGACTGTGCCCCTTTGTTCATTATCTTTTTATTGGGCAGATAAAGATATCTTAATGAATTGTTTGGAGGCATCTTGACAACCACTTTAAGTAGGTTTATCACTCAATAAATTTCTTTATTGTCTAAATACCACTGTCCTTTTAAATGTAGTGATATTTCAAGATATTTTTGATATCTTCTTATAGTTATAACTGTGACCTGGATGACATACATACAAATATTGTTTTATTTGTCCTCTTGACTGAGTCTTTACTGTGGTCCTTATGCAGTTCTCCTGAGGACATGAAGCCATTTGGTTTTCAGGACTGACCACTTGTACCATTGATCTTCTGTGTTGTTGCTTTTCTTCTGAGGATTGACTGCTAGAGAAAATAATTCAAACAGTTTTAAGGGGATGATGTATTTTCTTCAACGACACAAAAAATTTTGTCGTGGAAAGGTCAGTAGATTCCTTTGAAAATTCAGCTTTTGAGGTAGATGACAAATTTATGAAAGTACCTGTCAAAAGGGTCATGGATAAGTATGCTTATCCATATTGTTAGATGGTTCATGCCAATTTTTCTCTGAAATAAAGCATTCCTTTCTGGAGGGAGGCTCCTTAGGGCTCCCTAGGACTCATCTAACTCATCTGAAGACAACTCCTGAAGACTTCTTAAATGAACAAAACTCGGAAGTCTCAGCAAGTCATTAAAACTTACAAGACCCGTTCCCGGCACTCTATTAGCTGTAACAGTCGGATTGAAGGTAATGCTTGAACCTCCAAAGGATGTAGCTGTTGTGAGTTTTGTTTCAGTTAAGTGGGGCTTTTCATTGACTCAGCTGCTTTGACTCACACATGCTCCTGGAAGTAACCTCTTACTCATTTTCCTGTAAGTAACTCCCAACACATTAGTTATTAAGCTGAACCAGATGGGTAGAAGATTTTTTTTTTTTTTTTTTTTTTGGTCTGTCATTAAGACACGATCTGGAATGAATAGATTTTTCTTCAATCTCTCCAGGAAAAAAATAAGACAACAGATTTTAACATTAGGAAAGATGGTAACTGATTTTGACTAGAAGTTTAGTTTCTAATAATTATTCCTTCTGGATCCCTGTATCCATGCAACATAGAAACTTAGGGGCAAAGTCGCTTAAACATATGTTGGCATCTGTAAGAAATAATGGATGGAGATTGAAAAAATAGTCTTTATTATTTACTATAACATGAAACCTTTGATATTCAATTCCTCATATGGTAGATATGCAGCAGTGATTATGAGAACTGAATTTATTCACATAGACCAGTTTTAAAACTAGGTCTGACAGCCATTAGTTGGGAGACATGGGACAGGTCCTCATACATTTTTAAACTTTCCTTCTTCTTAGAAGCATGTGAACACACACACACACATACACACATGTAAACATACATACACACACATATACACACACATATAAACACACACATAAACACACATACACACATACACACACACACACCAGTTTACTAGTGTCATTATTTGCTTTTCCATTTTGTCCTCAAATCCATTTTCCATGCTGGTTCTGTCACAATTTACTAAAACAGCTCTTACTTTAAAAGCTCCTATTTGTTTGTTTGTTTGTTTCTTTGTTTGTTTTTGTAATACCTTCTATGTTCTATATGACATGCTCAGGATAAGTAATTGGCTATAGTCCATTGTAATCCTTTTAAGTTTAAAATCACCCTTTCCTCCTACTTCAGTTTGTAATACTTTGTTCACATCTAACTTTATTAGCATTTTTCACAATCTACTTGTCCTAATGAGAATGTCCTATGAACAAGTTATAATATCCAGAATTTTCTAATATTTTCTGATAACTAGTTCCTTTGAATCTTTTCTTATGTTGCAAAGAAATGCTCTTCCATGCTAGTTAATTCTACTTTCTGTATATCTGGTTTTCCAAGCTAACTAACTTACAACAAAGTTCAATGTGCAATAATTAAACTAAGGAATCAATGTCTGTGGATGGCAGCCCAAATCAATAGAAGTGGGCCCAGGGAGTGGCCAGGGTGTAAAACAGGCAAACTGACAAACTGTAGGGGGATCTAGAGCCATCAAAATGTCCACGGATGTTGGATTCTGCTGGTAAGGTCCAAGTCTGGCAATATTGGATAGCCTCCGATCTCAGTGCTAGGACACTTCCTCAGCTGGGTTCCCATCTTTCCCCCAATCTGTCAAAACTCCAGATCCTTTAAAGGAGTGCCACATAGTTTTCAGGGAGATTACAGACCCAACCCTTTCCTGATGAGAAGTTGGTTCACTGCACACCCCCTGGTTCCTAGAAACACCCATTCTATGCTAATGAGATGTTTTGGTGTCTGGGCTTTCAACCAATGACCTTTAGATGTACCTGGAATTCTTCCCCCACCTGTAGGGTAATTAAGTACTCTGTTCCCTCTCTTATGATAGGACTATGTTGCTGCAAGCAAATGAGGTATTCCTGGCATCACTAAACCCAGAGAATCAACACGTGTATCCTCAAAACTCCTCACACTGCCCAAGGTTTATAAGTCCCTATTTTCATGTAAAATAAAGAGGGCTGCCATCATCTCTTTTTTAAATTTTTAAAAAATATTTTTACATATATATTTTTATTATTACATATACATAAGATAAACTGCAGACAGCAAGAAGAGCCATGAAACAATCAGGAATTATATTAAAGTTACATTCATACTGTTTTGACGATTTGTATTTGGCAACCTTGAAGAAAACATTTTCCTATCTTGGTGAGTCCAACAATGCTGAATGTAGATCAATATCTATCATATCTAATCTCTATCAACTTAAAACATCTATCTAGACCTAAAAACATCTTAACCTCTAAACAACTAAGCTTAATTGTAAAGCTAAACTATCTGGTCTTCAACCTCATCAGAGACTTGAGAGGGAATAAAGTTAATTATCTGAGTGACGCGGAAGTGCAGGTTAGCAGCTTCCAAAGTGAGAAAAATTACAGAGGCAGTTTGCTGCCTGAATGGGCACCCACAACTCTATAACGTTGGAGCATCATGTTCAATCTTCTGCCACAGTATATCTGACAGACATATTGCTGAGGCAGGACTACTGAGGACTTCCTTACCCTATCTTCGCAGAGTTTGGCTGTCAACTCTGCCTGCATCCAAGCTTGCCCATTCTTAGGCAGAATTCTGTCAGTGGCCAAAACCAGGACATTTTGCTCAGTGCCTGGTTTGCCACATTTGAAGCCATCTCTATAAGGCAGTTCTTTGATGTTGATCATCTTTTTTGAGGTAGACTGGGTGTTGCCAGGAGTTAACCTGTTTTACTGTCAAAGAATTCTTAAAACAATGAAGACATCCTTTAAACGCCCTATTCTGTAGGACTCTGAGGTTTTTGAAGACCTAATCTAACTATTTTACCTCATCTGTCTATAGACTCATACCTATCTGTTACACCTAGGATGTATATTCTTGTGATAAAAATAGATTAGTAATTGACATGACCATGATTTGATCAATTAACAATTACGTTGTATAATTTACGATCCTAAACAGTCTGCAATAACATTTTCAGAGCATTGCAGGTAAACCTTGTGTTCTACTTGAGTTGTGTAGGTACAATGCCTCATATTAGAGTAGAAATAAACATAATGTGTGTAAAGAATAATTTTAAATTTGAATTCTATACCAATGTATCAAAATTAAACCTATTTTGCCTCAAGATACAAATTTCTATACCAATGAATTAAAAATAATGTTGTGAGCAACAAATAAGGCTTTAAATGGAGGAGTAGACTCAGTACTCTACTTTTTGTTCTATCTTCCCTATATATTTCTATATTCTCCCTTCTTTCTTTTCAGCCCCTCTCTCCAAACCTAGGAAAGAAAGATAAAAGAAAAGAGAGATGTCGCTGAATCCAACCTCACTTTCTCTCTGAATAAATCTAATAGTAACTTATAACCAACTCCCAATGAAAATAAGTATCTATAACCCAAGAAAGCAACCGCGAAAACCTACCCAACCCCTCTTAAGGGAAATGGGGCTTCCTTCTCTAAAGGTTTCTTCCGGATGATAATGGTAGCTTTGCAGGGGCTCAAATAAAATTGGGGAAAATGAGTGACCAAGCCAGGAATAGGATCTGTGGTCCAGTTTCTAAATGTTGAGAAATTCCAGGCTTGATAGACGTCCTGTGTGGGACAATATGAGATGCTAGACCAATTGAGATTGGGAGCTTTCTTTGAAAGCTGTCTTGGGAGCAGTCTTGTTCTGACGGAAGAACTTGGTGCGATCATGTTTTCACTATGACCTTCTGAGACTTGTCTCCCCTCCTCCCTGAAGAATTCACCTCTGGACCCCTGGGCTTGACTTCCGGTCAGGCAAGGATGGTAGAACTACCTTGGCAGCCACTGCTGCAAACTGCTGACCAATGAAGTAGCTTCCAGACCTGTGTTCTGGCCAGTTTCCAGCATCTGCCCACATCCTCTGCAGTTAGTGTGGCAGCTTAACTAAAGGGCTGAAACACTGTGGTATGATCATTGGCTTTGGAATGCCCCAGTTTCCACTGCCTTCTGGTACCTCAGTCTCATTAAAATGAACTAGTTGTAACACAGAGGGAAACTCTTTTCCACACCTCTGCTGAGATACTACTGAAGCCTTGCACATGGGCCTCACTCTGAGCACTCTAGCCTCTCCCGAGAGAAGCAGAACCTATGTATATGTATATATGTTATTACACACACACAATGATGGTTATATGTATGTGTAAATGTGTATATATATAACTTATTCACATTACTTTCCTATTGTTATCTCCTCTTTCGTATCTTCCTGTTCTTACCCTTACTCTTACCTCTTCTGCTCTATTCCCCTCCCCTAGACCTCTGATGGGGGGCAGGGAGGGGACTCATCCCCCACCATTTGATCACAGCCTATCAGGTCTATTCTGGGTAGCCTGCATGCCCTTCTTTTGTGTGCCTAAAGGCCTCCCTGACAAGGGGGAGTGATCAAATCAGGGGCACCAGAGTTCATGTCAGAGGTAGTTACTGCTTCCACCACAACTTTGGAGAATGAGCTGTCTATCGGCTACATCTGAACAGGGGCTCTAGGTTCTCCGTATGCACTGTCCTTGGTTGGTGCATCAGTTTGTGAAGGCCCCCTGAATCCTGATCCACGGGCCTTGATGGTCTCCTTGTGGGGCTCCTGACCCCTACAGGTCCTTCCATTGCCCATTCTTCCATACAACTCCTCTTTTTTAAATTAATTTTTTTTTAACTTTTTTTAGTTAATTTATTCAGATTCCATCTCAATTGTTATCCCTTCCCTTGTATCCTCCCAATCCCCCTCCCTCCCACTTTCACCCTCTTCCCCTCTCCTATGTCTGTCACCACAGGGGACCTCTTCCTCCACTATATGGTCACAGTTTATCAAGTCTCATCTTGCTAGCCTGCTTATCCTTTCTCCGAGTGCCACCAGGCCTCCACCATGGTACATACAACTCTTAGTGTTCTGCCCAGAGTCTGGTTCCGAGTCCCAGCATCTGTCAAGAAGCAGAACCTTTATTCCTAAGATTTCTCTGTTCCTACCCCAGAAGCTGATAGAGCCGGGACCAGCCAAAGCCCAGCCCCAGTGGCAGGGAGCGCAGTTTTCCTGAATAGAGCTCAAATAGCCGCATCTTTATAACCTTGCATCATTTTATCAGTTCATCTATGCAAATCTCTGAAGGGCATGAATTTGTTAAAAGTACACCGTTTCAGTCCTTTCGAAGAGGGAAAGAGATTACGTTTATTGGCTGACAGTACTCGCAGTCACTAGGACCACTATTTCATTGAAGGAGGATACAGGAAGTGAACGTCTTGCATATCACAAACTCATGAAACAAAGGTAGTTAACTGAGCTTTTAAACATGGACTAAATCTTTTAGAACTTCTACTGAGCCCCGCCAATTTTCAATATCAGAGACATTGCTGTCTGTGTCCTAAGCCAGAGAGCAAAGCCCTAGTTGGCATCAACCTGTGTGATGAAACAAGCAGAAAAGTGTGTTTTATTCCAGAAAGTGACCCTCTTTATATGCCACAGACTGACTGAGGAAGCTACAAGGTTATCTGTAAATAACGTAGATCTTCTGTCCTTAGCTATGTGTTTTTATATTTAGTTTTAAGTGACAAAGGAAAACATGTAAGACCTGAGGACATAAACCAGAAGTGCATTTTTCTTATGAACTTTGTCTCTGCCCTCCCAGACCCCAGATAAGACAGCTTATCACCTCAAAACATCACACCATCACATTTCCCCACACTAATAGCAATTTCAAACAACTCCTTGAGAGCCACAACCTTAGCAAGGGTCCTCATCACCTTGACTTCTCAGAAGCATGAATCTCTCTCTGTCTTTGAGATCTACCATCTTATAGAGTGACCTTTTCTGTCAGATACTTAACTGCTGAATTCATGGACAGAGAACATCCATCTATTTAAAAATTCCATCCACTGTTCACTCACTTCAATGTATTTCTTTCATAGTATATCTTTAAATACTGTAAGAAAAAAAATCTCATACTCCATTACATTACGACCAATGACTTCTGGTTTATCATCATGATCTTTGTGATTCCATATTTACAACACACTTTTATGTATTACATAACATCACACTGGACACACTAGGGGACACAAACATGAACATAACACAGAGCATAAGCATTTATTAAACTGATGTGTGGAGTCAGTCTTGGGTTTTTAGAGAAATGAGATAAGATCAAATAGCTATTAGCTAAGTGGAGATTCTGTTCATGCTGACTGAAGGATTAGTAAAGGCTCCATGCTGTAGATAATATCAGTGTTTGGCTATAAAGATTACATGTGATTTATTTATTTGTTACTATGTACTTATTTATGACTCTACACTTCACTGTTCATGTAGTAATGTAAACACAGAGACAGTAAAAGAACAAGTCGACAAATTATGTGCTTTCCCACTAACCATAAAGAACTGAAACTTTTGCTTGATTGATGTCTGCCTGTCAAAATGTACTCAAATCAGGTAACATTGGTGATTATGGCTGATGGCTTGGTACTGAGGAATCCGTAGACATACCCTGCATTGTGATCGGAGTGTTTTGTAATGTAATTGATCCCTCTCTTCTTCTTTATCGTAAGCTACATGTGTTTGGGGGTCTATAAGTAAGATTACATTTTCATTTCTACATGGAACAGATTTAGGTTTTAAGCCAGGAGTGAGTATCTACTGAGTTTATTCACACACACACACACACACACACACACACAAACACACACAAATGCTAGCCCCAGAATTTGGATAAATGACTTTCTATGATGCTAAAATTTATCAGCCAAACAGGTGGTTGTGAAACAAAGCTTTTATGTCATACCCTGAGTTGAGATTCAGTCAAACAGAATAGAAGTTACTACTTTGCCTCAAATGCAAGTGTAGAATGAGAAACCAAGTGAAGAGCCACTAATCACTATTGCTTCTCTTTGCTGCCTTTCCCAAATTATTAATTATTTTTAAGTTTCCTAGTTAAAATATTGATGACATAAATACAGAACACACTCAGTTCCCTGTAATTTTAGACTGATTCTACCATCACAATGAACAGATAACACAGGTAACATCCTCCTCATTGTACACATGGGAAGGCAGAGAGGTTGAAATGTCATGAAGAAATTCGCTGCCAAGCTATAAGTTACCTACAAAGCTTGGATGAGGAACTGGACCTCTAGCTTCATTTTCCATGTGCCTTGGTAGTTTTAAGATGCAAAACCAGCCAATTTTTCTCACTTCTGAACAATGTCTGATGAATGATGTCACCTGAGTGAACTATTCTTTAGATGCTATTTAGTCACTGGCAACGGGCCTGCCCTGAAGTGCTGACATATGAGAATTAGAAATCCTTTTGCTCCTTGCACAAAAACTTTTATTTCTTTTGGCAGTGTATCTTGAAGGTAGCTGCCGGATGGTGCTAATAAGCTCAAGAGAAAAGATCTAGAAATGTGACAAATGGAGGTGTGAAATTCAGCAGCTCATGATATAAAACAAGACCTACTGGTTCCAAAGAGCTCTGGGCCAACAGAAAGCACTGTGACTCACACAGTATCTGCCAATGTACAGCTGAGGTGTCACCCCAGGGGGTAAGGTGCAACATGCCAGCTTAAGTTCTGCCATTGTTCATACCTCATTTTCCACAGAAAAGTCACTAAGTTCATAGACCATCCTGACTATGTTTTTGATCATTCCACATGAAAAATTATGAAGCTCCAACTAGAAATCAACATATATACCTTTGATTATTATATAATTTAAAGACTGTTATTAAAATTTGTTTTTTTCATATTATATAATGTTCTCATAAAAAGTAAACAACAAAAACATGTCAAAGCCCAACTAGGACAGCAATTTGTTTAAAATTTGCATATGTACATGCTAATCAGAAGTAAAGCAAAAATAAATACATGAAATGAAAACTGAAAAGCCCAATTTTAGAATTCAGTGTATGATATGAAGATAATTGAACTACTAGAAAATAGAGCTTAGATAAGAGAAGTGGATATCTGACGAATTTAATTGGAGAAAAGACCTACTTACAGGCAATTTTCATTAATTTCTGTCTTTCATGAGAAAGGTTAACTATTATTTGTAGCCAGACTTTTGGCTATGTTGTGGGTTCCCTTTTCTATCTCTCTTCTCCACCCTTATTCCACCCTTTCAACCTCCCAACACTAGGTAGGAAGGAAAGAAGGTTAGAGGGTGAAATGGAGGTCAATATCATTAGACTGATTTGGGACATTGATTTCCTTAGGGCAAGTTTGATCTTCACCATCAGGATATTCAATTTCTTCTATTCACTTCTTCCCATATGATCACTTGACAAACAGCAACCAGTCACCACCACCACCACCACCACCACCACAACAACAACAACCAGAAAACACCACAACCACCACCACCAGCAGTAGCAGGAGTGGCAGCTGCCATGCCCCCTCAGGGCTCTCATATTTTTATACTCTCTCAAGAGCCCCCAGAATTCCAAACTTCATACACATGCAGAAAATATCTACTACATCTGGCAAAAGCATGTCCCTGCCAGGGCATGAGGCAAATCATAGTCAGCTGTCATGGACAATTTGAAGCATGATTGCTTGTACATTAAATTCCATTACAAAAAAAAAAAAAAAATGAAAGTTCCATCTCCAATTTGATTATAGAGATATGTGTGCTCTAAAATGTCTAAGAGTAAATACATAACGAGAAAGACTGTAACGTTAAGGGCATACATTAGGCTTCCAATGATATAACTCAGAAATATCCCAAGAGGCAGCAAGGAGCATTCGGGTGGAATTTGAAGTTCGTTTCAGTCACCCTTGCCTTTTGACACCATGGGAGTGGCCAAGCAATGCCTGGTTTAACTTGAGGGACACTCGGGGAGGGAGAGCCCATACCTGACATTGCTTGGATGGCCTGGAACAGGAGAGTGAATAGTCCAGAGACCTAGGGTAGAACCGTATACAACTTGTCCAAAAAAAAAAAAAAAAGTCAATTAAATGATTCCTAATGATATTCTTTATCCTCATAGATCTATGCCTTGTTTAGTCATCACCAGAGAGGATTCTTCTGGCAACAGATAGGTGAGGATGCAGAGATCCACAGCCAGACATTATTCAAATAGTCTAAATTAGAGGTCTCCATAAGGTTCCTACCCTTGGAGCTTGGGTTCTCAGCCACATTGCCCTAGCAAATCTTTCAGACATAATAGATTGTTGGCCAAAGGTTCTGTGGCTGGGTTGGTATCCACATCTCTCATTCAGTAGCCTGCAGGATGCCTTGCTGCACCGAAGAGACAAGAATGTAGGGTAAAAGGGTCCAAGCCCATAGCAGCTCAGGCTCTCTACACTGAATGAGCTGTGTGGATGTTGTTTTCAGCAACGGGGCCCAGCTGCAAGTTTGCAGAGAGCAACCCTTTCACCCTAGCATCATCCAGGGTTGTCCGGGAATTTCCACAGGATCCCTTTGGCCAACAACTTAACCAAATGCAGGTCAGAGCCTTGCTTGACTACAAGAAATGGCCAGTTGAGATGCTATTTCCCACTACTAGTAGTCCTCACTAGGACCACCCACATAGATTTACATGAGGGAGCATTTACTTGCCCGTGTAGATACTTCACCTATAGCCCGATGCCCATGGATACAGCCAGAGAGCCAAATGACAGCATTGTTGACAAGAGCAGTGGTCAGAGGGTGACATTTAGAATGGATGTGAGATTGATGGCGCCCAACTTTCATTTTGGAGAATAAGTCACTTAAATAAGAGTTAATAGCTATGAGTGGGGCCACTCTCAGGACCATGTGAACTGAAGACTTAAGAGAGGAAGTGTTAGAAAATAAACAAACAAACAAAAATGTGTGTAGTATGTAATGGAAGCCAAGATGAAAATCTTGCAGGCTAGAAACCCTTAGTGTATTTTCACTCAGACTAGGCCTTTTGTCAAGATGATGTACAGTTCTTTCAATTGCTATCATCATCTATAGGTTGAATAAAAACAAAGGTAGGGACAGAGAAGGAAGGAAACAGATACAACAATTAAACAATGGACAGACAGGGGGAAAACGCCCAAAAGATGATGGAGGGAAATTCATTTTCTCCTTATTTATGTTAGTCCTCACCATGATAAGTTCCATCCCTAGTTGTTGGTCAGGGAAACCCAAGACAATGTAGGATACTGATATTGACCTTAATTCCCTCCTAGTAGTTGAAGGTAAATCCCTCTTGCTGAGGGCACTACACACATTGGACACAGGACTAGGAATATTTGAGCTGGAACTGTGCCCAAAGCTTCCTCCCTGAGTTCTAGATTTCATAGTATGAAAGGGTAATATGCAAACTGCGAAGGGAGGAAAGTAATGGACGGTCCTACCCAACTGTGAACCACAACAGTGACCAGAGCCCAAAGAAGCAATATTGGTCCTCGTATCTTGGAATTAACCAACAGCTGTCTAGCTGGAATCAAAGCCTGCTTAACAAGAGAGATGTCATGCCAGGTGCTGCAAATCTCACTTTGATTCCAATCCTCAGTTACTGCATAGGATTAAGAAAGAAGAACATTGTATATTCCCCTTTACAGTGACCCATGAAAGTCATTCTGATATATATTAAAGACAGGAATTGCATCTCCTGAAATGCTTGATATATTTCAACGCACTTCTGACAGTGAATTTTCTTTTCAGTGAAATAGAATTCTAAATTGTGCTACTGGAACAGGAAAACAGGCAATGCCGAGTCCTCAGCAATAATGATATGTAATTCATTACCATACTAAAAAAGTCTCCAATATCAACGCCTCATTTCAAAGAACCGAGGGCACAGAGTTGAACGGCAAGCAAAATTAATTCTACCTGAAATTATAGGCTGCTCTTGCCCTCCGTCCCCACTCACTCTCTCTGAAAGCATCTGCTGTTGAAAGAGCTTGCCAAAATGCCACTGCCAGATTTTGCTGGACATGGGCTCTGATCATTTCCAAATGACATAAAATCAGCTGGGGGATTTAGGCTTTAAGTAATCATTAACCATGGGCTATGCATTGACTGGGTGGAAAAGATAATATTCTTAATCTGCCTGATCTGAAAGGTCAAGCTGTGCCACATGCTGCCGCTGCTACCAAGGATTTGATCCTAGCTACAAGGACTTCAACAATAAGACAGCTTTACTCTTAAATATTCCATGCTCCTTTTCCAGGCATGCTATGGGGAGAAGCACCCACATGATCATGCGCCACACTAAGATTATGGCATCAATGCTGCCTTTTTTTCCTATGAATGAGAGCAATGAACATAGACTCAAACATCACCTACATGGGGTTAAAAAACATCATCATCAACAACAACAGGAACAGGTTGCTCCAGTGTAGAATTTAAGATTTTATTTTTCTTCTAACCAAATTCATACCTTCAGGAACTATTCTTACTAGGGAAAAGTTATTTCCCAATTATCTCCAAGTATGCTCTCCAATATGTACAAAAGGAATGTTGAGAAGAAATGTGAATTTACTCAAAAGTATTATTTCAATAGCTATCGCTGCCAAAGCATTTAAGTATCTATGTGTCTAGTTGTGTTTTGGAATCATGAATTTATAACTAAGGATGTAATGAATTAGGATTTCTGGCTTGCAGTAAGAAACATAGAAGCTAGCACCACTTGCTGACCATTAGTAAACCGAAGGCATTGAAGGACCAATCACTCTTTCTAGATTTCGCAGCAAGGCGAAGGTACAAGGCAAACTGCTGCCTGAAAGGAACTGGAAAACATGCATTACATGCAAAGAATCTCAGGTCATCAACATAGAAAGCCAGGGACAGATTTCTCCAGAAGCTAGCGTGTCACACTCTCGTAGTTGCCCAAATGAGATGCCATTTATGTTCATGCGAGAACATGAGTTATCCACAACTGCCGAAACTTGAAAGTACATGAGAGTTCCTTCAGAACATGAGCGGATAGCTACATTTGGATGCGTATAGACAATGAACCTTTATTTAGTGCTGTAAAAGAAGGTGATAAGCCCAGAAAAAATATATATAACAGGCGGGGGGGGGGTACTAACTTGAAAAGAGTGGCTACAGGGCCATGCCAACTGTGTGAGTTTCTGGGAAAGGCAAAACTATAGAAGCAGCACAGAGACTATTGGGAGCCAGGAATTAGGAGGGAAGGAAGGGGCGCACTGGCCCTCAGGGGAGGGGAGCTGCCTTTCCTCTGTGTTTGCTACAGTTCTCATTGCTGTGACAAAACACCTGGCACGGTCAATTTAAGAATGGAAAGGTTTGTTTTTGGCTCATGGTTCATGTAGACATAGGAAGAAATGGCAGTAAGGTGTCTTGTTCCATTCCCTCTACAGTCAGGAATGAGAGAGAGAGAGAGACAGAGAGACAGAGAGAGAGAGAGAGGCAGAGAGAGAGAGAGACAGAGAGAGAGAGAGAGACAGAGACAGACAGAGACAGAGAGACAGAGACAGAGAGAGAGAGAAAGAGAGAGAAAGAGAGAGAGGCAGACAAACTGACAGACAGACAGACAGACAGAGAGGGGCACTTGCATCTATCTCTACTTTTATTCAGTTTGAGATCCCAGTCCACAGGAATATGCAGAGCATTCCTTCCTCAGCTGAGCTTCTCTGGAAACACTCTCAGATGCACACAGAGCTGTGCTTCCCAGATACTTCCAAATTCAGCAGGCTGTTAATGAACAGGCTGAGTTTTTACCAACCTGACATATAAATACATCACTTTTAAGCTATAGCATCCCACCTCATGTCCTCTAAGGCACGTGGCAGGCCATCTCACAACGCAAGATGCATTCAGGTAATCAGTAGGAATCCTCAATGTTTTTAGAGTTCCAACAGTGTTCAAAAGTTTAACACCATGGTGTCCTTTGAAACCCAAGGCAATCTTTTAAGTCTGACCCATCTAAAAATGTTACATACTGCACAGAATTAAAAATCTCTTATTCTAAAATGGAGCAGTAAACACAGCTGGCATCGGATAAACAACTGCTGCTGTAGCCCAGCCAAGTGACAGATAAATATGTATTTATTAATAGTTTTATATCAATAATTAGATACAACTATTTAAAATAGCATCATAGCCATGATTCCTGGCATGCCAAGTGGAACATAACAAATTTACTAAATTGAATGGTTTATTTTTAGAATTGGACAATTTATTTTTTAGATTTATTTTTTTAGTTATTCGCTTTATGTCCCAATCATAGCCCCCTCCCTCCTCTCCTCCTGGTACCACCCACCTCCCTCTTTCTCCTATTCCCCTCCTCCCTTGCCCCTCAGAAAAAGTGAGCTCCCCTGCCACTAACTGACCCCAGCACATCAAGTTGTGTCCTTTCATGGTGGCCTGGTAGGGCAGTCATGCCAGGGGAAAGTGATTAAAAAGTAGGCAAAAAATAATCCATGTCAGAGACAGCCTTCCTTCCCTTACTATGGAACCCACATGAAGACAAATCTGTCCATCGGCTACATCTGTGTAGGGGGCCCAGGTCCAGTCTATTCATGGTCTTTGGTGCTTCAGTCTCAGCAAGGCCGCTGGGCACAGATTAGTTGGTTCTGTTGGTCTTCTTAAGGATAGTAAAATCTAGAGGGGACAGGAGCTCCGCAAGAAACAATGATTTTTTTTTTTAAGGAAAATAAAAATATTCCTAAGAAGACTTATACTTATGCTGGCTCATAAAATAAGTCTCAAATTTTCTAAGCAGATTATCAAGTGATGTAGAAAGGGTAAAGTCTGATTTAAAAAAAAAACACAACAACAGTAAACTCTTTACTTGGGAACAAATCCAGTCAATTGTGGATGACATCATTCCATTGCATGCTAAGAGAATAATTTCCTCCACAGAATGCTGCCAATGGGCTTTCTTAGTTTATGCAACAGATAGATGCTGCAGATATTATGAGGGTCTCTTGGTTCTTCTACTCTTGAGGGAATAGAGTCAGCCAAGAGATATAGGCAGCTGGAACAGAAGCTTAATTAGTAAACACTTTAAAGAGATATTCAGCAAGCTGCCCCAAAGTAGGTACCAGCATAGCAGGCTCTGCAATGAGGACTTCAAAGAAGTTTTATGAATATTTATGAGGTTGTTCGAATATTCAAGAGGTAATGAGACTCTTCTATCCTAAATCATGGTGAATCAGATCTTTCTTTTAGGGGATTTCCTCCCATAATCTCCCCACCAGGGCAGGTGTGTCAAAACCATAAAGCAAGTGGTATTATAATGACACCAGTTCTTTTGAGGATGAACACCTTTTGCTGTGTGGACGGATACAGTGGAAACAGCTTCACTACAGCCTCAGGTGTTTTGGCTAATGAAGGGCGATTCTGAGCACCTGCAGGAACCAAACTGTAACTGCAGTTTTCCTTGGTTAACTCAGATCTGATTCTGAAGATCCTTTCTGGGAACCGTTCTTCCAATTTAAGTTCTTACAGTTAGAATTGTCAGATATAGGAGCATGTGAAAGGGCAAGAGCACCTTGCTGCATGAACCAAAACAAATGCTTTCTCCACTAAGAAACTGCTTCTTTTTCTCTTTTTTTTAAATTTTAATTTGTTCACTTTACATCCCAATTATAGCCCCCTTTCTTGTTGCCTCCCAGTCCTACCCTTCTTCCTTTGTACCCTCTCCCCTAGTTCTCAGAAAGGGAGAGCCCTCCTCCCTTATCATCTGACCTCAGCCAATCAAGTCTCATCTGGACTTGCTTTGTGGCTGGCAAGGCCACCCTGCCAGGGAGACATAATCAACAAGTGGGCACTAGAGTCCATGTCAGAAGTAGCTTCTATCCCCCATATTATAGGACCCACAAAGAGACTGTGCTGCATATTTCCTACATCTGAGCAGAGGGTCTAGGTCCTTACAAGGCATGGTTCTTAGTTGGTGGAGTCTTTCGGAGGACCTCTGTGGTAGGCTCCTGTCCTGTTCCTTCTCTTCTGATGTCTACTCTATTTGACAAGAAGTTGTTTCTTATCTCGGGTATTTGGTCAGGTTATTTAGAAAAGTAATGATGAAAACCCGTAACATTGAAACAAATGTTGAAATAAACAAGACCAGCATCCCGGACAACAATGCGTGCTTTAATAGGTGTTAGTTCGTTACATGGTCAAGCAAAGTGTTATTAGCTCATCACATAGTCAAGCAAAATTAAGTATATGTTACTGGAAAACATTTTGCTATTGTTCCAGCTATAGCTTGAGATAAAAAGTATACAGTGGATAAAATGAGAAAAGTTCACAATGAAGATCAGCAAGTTTGGTGAGAACTCAGAGAAGAGTAAGAAGGAAAAAGTAATTGCTAAGGCAGGAAGGGAAGGCAACAGGTGTCTCTTAGCTAATAGTCCCTCTGGCTTTGTTGTTTAAAGTCTCTCATTTAGTTTGGATGCACTGCCAACGTAACATAACAAACACTGTTTATAAGATTGCGTTTCCACTGGGAGAACAGGATGGTATGGCATTATATTATTACTAAGAAGTAATTGATTCTTTTTAAAATTCATGCTATTCAATATCTTCATTTACAGAAGATGAGACATAACTCATTAGAATATGGGTGCTATTAAATAAAACTGCATTTCTTTTTTTTTTTTTTTTTCCTTTTATGTCTCTGGCTTCTTTACTCTTAAGATACATTTTAATTTTACAAGAACTAGTTTTTCTGGGTTTTCTTTTTTTTTTTATTAATTTATTCTTGTTACATCTCAATGTTTATCCCATCCCTTGTATCCTCCCATTCCTCCCCCCCCCATTTTCCCATTATTCCCCTCCCCTATGACTGTTCTTGAGGGGGATTACGTCCCCCTATATATTCTCATAGGGTATCAAGTCTCTTCTTGGCTACTTGCTGTCCTTCCTCTGAGTGCCACCAGGTCTCCCCCTCCAGGGGACATGGTCAAATGTGAGGCACCAGAGTACGTGAGAAAGTCGTATCACACTCTCCACTCAACTGCTTGGGCACTCAGCTACTTTTCCGCCCAATACCTAGCAGCAAAGTGCATATATCACCTGGGCTTTGAAAAATATCCTATGAGCCAAGAAAAAAATTAATTCTGAGCATAAGGCACTCTATAGACTTAACATATATTTGAACACTGTTTCTTCAGTTCAGGTATTATGTTTTCAGAACAGCAAGCTAGTAAGAAAATATAGTCATTCTTAATTTCTTCCTGCTTACAGCCTTATAAACAAGTGATACTTTCAGATCAACAAGTTATATCTGAGTTCTTAAAAGGGTGCAAAGTCTTAGGAGTACAATGTACTTTTTATGTATATAGAAAGGATTTTAATTAATGTACTAGAAACATTTTAGTTAAATGCATAATAAAATGAAGTAAGTCAAAATAGATTTTCTAGCACTGTCTATCCCGCCCAGTGAGCCAAACAAATGCCATCCCAGTATCCTACCAGTCTTTGCTCAAGTCTCTTCTGTTTATTGTAGCTTCATATTCATTCACTCCAATTCAGGTTGGTATTCAGGGCCATGTGGCACTGAAAGGCAATGTATATAATAGTTCCCTGTGTCAGAGTAACTACATGTTATACTGAGGAAGATTTATAACATTCACTCGTAAGTGTTCTGCTATCAAAATATTGACGTTTTTGAAAGCACTGATGTTATCTCATCTTCATATGCTTGATAATAAATACTCAATAATGATCTATGTTATAGTTGAATCAGCAATGAGCTTGGGATTGAAGGAACAAGATTTGTATTTAGGCTCTACCTTTTACATGACCACCTTATTATGAATATTTGCAGTGATTTCAGGAACATGATTTAATCTACTTACATTCTATTTTAACTTCTGTGAAATCAAGGTGATATTACAGACTTTTAAGTCTCATAAATGGATAAAAAAAACTCTTCTCTTATTGCATGCAATCAAATGAAGGCAGTATTTGTTTTGGAAAATGACTAATGTTGACATCAAACATGTTTACTCTTTATGGTTGTTTGTATAAATCTGAAAAGATAACTTTGCACTTTTTAGAGAGATAAGATACTCACATAAAGACATATTTAATGATGTATAACTTGATGGGCTAAGGGTCACATTCTATACAGGTAGTGAGTAGTGTGGAGCAATTGCACATTTGAGGATCCTTCTGGGAAAAGGCTTTATGGAGATGCTTGGAGGTAAACTAGATTTTGAATTAAGGACAGAGTCTAGGAAAAGGAAGAATGTTTCTGGAACACAATGTGGTAGGAACACAGAAAATGAAGAATTGTCACAGAAACATGGAGACACCACCTTGATGAGTTTGTCTTTTGTGTTATCAGAATCTGGCATTGAAATAGTAAGTGAGGTGTATCGAATAGGGCCTTGAACACTGGCCTGAAGACGTAATGCATGCTAACAATGTGGAGAGATGTGCACAGACAATTGCATAATGTTTATTCTGTTCACCATCCAATTTGGCTATGTGGAGAGAATATATAGCAGTGGATATAGTAGCAGGGGATCCTAGGAATAAAGTGATGGCCGGAGAAGAAAGGACTCTGGAAGTTAATATAATATGTGCATTTAAACTCCAAGATATTGTTTTCTAATAAAGAGCATACAGTTTGTCGTTGTCATCATCATCATTTGAACAGCTCAGAAGTATCACTTTCTTTTCCATCCTGATAACTACTCATACCCCCCTTTTCAAGTCATGAAGTTTCAGGCAAGAAAATAAAAAAGAATGGAATAGTTACCTACCTCCTCCTCAGTAACGAAACGAATTCTTTGAGACAGACTTGAGACCTTGTTAGAGGTGAAAACATGAACACCAAAGAAGATGGAATGGCATCAGAAAGATCTCAACAGTAATTTTGTCAATTACAATGAAAAATCCTCAGAAGAATGGAGACAACACAGCCTGAGGGATGAAAAGATTATTTATCTGGGGTCCTGAAAAAGTCAATATTCTTGGATTTTGGCCTACTGTAAAGGAAACTGATCTCTAGGACATCCATCACTGTGTGCCAAGATCTAGGTACTTTAAACAAGAGAAGTATATTGTGTGACAGTTTTGAGCACTAGATGTCTGAGATTGAGCTGTAGGCAGGGCAAGCTCCTCCCGAGATCTACACAGAAAAATTTGTCCCACGTTTATCTTCCAGGCTCTGGTAGATTGGTGGGACACTTTTCCATCTCTTGGTTTCTAGTCACATAACACGTTGTCTTTGACCTCACATGACGTTCATGCTGTCTTCATGTCCCCATCCAATTTCACATAAATAAGGATTAGAACAATAATGAGTTATTTAATCCTTGTTAGACAAAGAATGATATCTTAATTTGATTACCCTATTTCAAATCAGTTTCCACTCATAGGTACTGAGGGCTAGGGCTGAACATCTTTTGGAAAAACATGTTCAACACACAACTTCACCAAATTACATTCTTCATTAACAGACACACAGAAGAGCCAGTTCCCAAGCTTTTAAACTAATAAATACATAAAGACATAACTTTAGGGTTCCATCACCAGTAAATTATTTTTTCAGTCAATTTCATTAGTATCCTTTTCGGTCTGAGTGCCATCACTTTAAATCGTTGCTGAGTAAAAGAGACAGGAAACACTTAGGGTAGTGGGCTAACCATGGCACTACAGTGTATGTGGAAAGCATTTGATTCTACAGGGTTAAAAGAAGGTCCCACAGGATGTGAAGATGGCATTTTTTGTAAAGCCAGACATACACAATGCCAACCACTTGAGTTATACTGCTTTCAGTGTCAAAGATTGCTATGAATTATATGTCGTTGTGTCTGACCACAAAGAACAAAATGGCTCCGTGTGCATCCTGTGTGGACATTCTTGAATACTGTCACAGTTGTTACAGATCAAAGATACAACATTACAACTGAATGTGCTTCATGATAGTGTGTGGTAATAGGGATCTAAGTTGATCAGTTTTCAGAAACCAAAAATGACCATCACGGACAAATAGTTTGCCAGGGTAATTATCTAAGCAATCTAAGTGATTATATGTGAACCGTAGTGTATTGAGTGTAATAGCAGTTCCTCCACTCAGAGCTTGCATAAATGTTATATTTGTGTTTTTCTCTGCACTGTAGAGTGAAGAAAGTGGTTCGTGGTCTTTTTAATGAGTTACCTCCTTGATTTAACACCAAATAAACAATTCTTAAAGCGTTTACAACAAAATATTTGAGAAAATGAATTACAATTCTGTGAAATTACTAGGTCCGTATGGTATGCATGTGTGGATAATACTTTCTTTGGTGAGAGTCGTTGGAACAATGCTACTGCTTACTTTCTGTCAGTGTCAGAGGAGATTCATCCGTAAGTTACTGATCACAGACATCTCTCTGCCACATAATGCACATAGAGCAAGAGAAGCAGGAAGGATTTGAACTCCAGCTCCAAGTCAGACCTGGATGTGAATCTTGGTTCAGCTGTTCATTCAATCTGAGAGCTACACACTATTCAAAGGTTAAGAAAGCAATCTCTGGGCTGGAAATATGGCTCAGTGGTTAAGAGCACTGACTGCCGTTCCAGAGGTCCTGAGTTCAGTTCCCAGCAACCGCATGGTGGCTCACGACCACCTATAATGTGATCTGATGCCCTCTTCTGGCCTTCAGGGGTACAAGCAGACAGAACACTATATACATAATAATTAATTAATTAAAAAAAGTAATTTCTGTATAGCATCTGACAAGATGCCATAAGCTAGGAATGCTAGAACAGTGAAGATAATGAGCAAAAAATTCACAAGGGGAAGTTGCAATTGCGATGAAAAAGATTCAATATGCCACTGAATTGTTTTCTTCTATTAAGATTTACATGGCAATACTTTTAGAAAAACATTTTTTAAGGTACGTACTATAGTGAATTGGTGGGTTTTTGAGTATTGCTTCGGTGGTCTTGGTTCTATTATATTCAAGGGCTGAAAGAAAATGCCACGGTACTTTTAGTAAATTTCATACTGGTAGCCTTTTCAGTGTTTAGATTACAGATTTTTAAGCTAGGTTACCCAAAATTACACTCTGGAAATTCAATACAGGAGATTAAGGGCTGCCAGGAGAGAGGGCCAAGGAAGTGTGAGGTGATGGAGGAAGAAAAAAGAGCTAAGGAGAGTATTCTGTCAGGCAAAATCTTAGGGTCACTACAGCTCAATTGTTCAGGAAAGCTCTGGAACACATGTCATGACTCAGGTCCCCAGGTAAGGCAAAGGAATGGCTTCTGATCTGCACTTTAGTCACTTGTTGGCTCAAGCAGCCAGGAGCAACTGTAAGGAACGCGAGAAGATCTGAACGTGATGTTAGGTTGTTCAGTGAAAGCCTGGGAGAAATGGTCTTCCTCAGGAAGAGCACAGCAACAGGTCATGTATGGTCAGCCCACAAGCATACATACATGTATGCAATATACAGATTTGACAGGGTATAGTTAGGAACACACACACACACACACACACACACACACACACACACACACACACACACGAGAACTTCAAATATTCAATTTCTCCAAATTTCTCATCTTGCATTTTTCACATCTGAATTATAAAAAGGAAGCCTGTTTCCTAGCACTGTACCCAAGGGAAGCAGCTGGATTCCCTAACACGTAAATCATGTGACTTCTGGTTCGTGTTGCTTCCACTTTCATGTACAAAAGGAATTCTAGTGTTCACTGGTCCTGGAAAAAGCAACAGGTAACACCTGACTATGTAAAGCCAGCAACAGTTATTTAAGCCTTGTAGGTAGTACTTAAGTGCTGCCATAATACTGTTCACTCCTTAAATAGGAATGTATCCAGAAAGAGGCCTTCCTTGATCATCTGGTGTTTTATGCCACATTATTTCTATGCACAATGATAGTAAACTGTTAATTTAGTATCTAAAGGTAAGAAAATACTGTATTTGATAAATCCTTGTAATTCACTTATTTTATTATTGACAGAAATTTCAGTTCATGAGGGTCTTTGTTCAATTTGAAGTACGACTTTGATGTATTTGTAATATAGGGGCTTAATGACAGTAACTGCTCTTGCTTGCCTTACTAATTCTGTTTCCAAACTATGACAACCTTTTCAGTAACTCAGAAGCTGTTCACTCTTCCTGCTGCAAGTTGGTGTTTGGTCACACCACAATATTGTATCTCAAGGAAAGGCGAGCCTTCATCCGGGCTCTTACTCCACTGCACTTATCTCAAGTGTGCAACATATGATGCTCACGTTGGTTTTAACTAAATGGAAATAAGAGAGATTCTCAGAAGCCTCTTGGTTTGTACCGTTTCCAGAAAATAGTGTTACAAATGTAACACTTTTTCCCAGTGACAGCTTAACTTAAGCAAGTGATATCCAGTATTCCCAAAAGAAATAACTCTGACACAGACCCAAGGATCAGACTACCTATTTGATGATTGCTTATGACTCTGCACTATTGAGTCTCACTTCAACGTTCAATTGATGAGTCTTCATGTGTAAGGCAAAGACAGCGTTGGACCTGTGGTGAGGACTAAAGGGTTGGTACTGGTAAAGAACACATACCAGTTCCTGCCAAATGGTAAATCTCCATAAGGATTAAGTAGTACTGTTAGGTGGCAAACTTACTTTACACCACTTAGCTTATTTGTAGACTACCTAATGAGGCAAAACCAAATATGAAACCCAAGAGCAAATTAGAAAATGCATAGATTATGACTACAGAGAATAATAGGAGAAAAATATCTACTCTACAGAACTTGAGCATTAAACTTCTTGTCACTCAAAATTGAAAATTAGCAATTGCATTGTGGTCTTTCTCCTCAAATTTTTGAATACCCTTGCCATCTTCACTGTCTGTAATATACCAAATTGCATTACAAAAATAATTTAGCAATACAGAAGGCATAACATAGCACATGAAAGCCGGACATGATAAGCTATGTGTGTGCTTATGTATTTATGACCACTCACAGTTTCAAAGCAATATTGTCTTTTAAGTTTGGGGTTTTATTTTTGTCTTAGTAAATGCTAATGCTATATATAGCTGAGGACGACATTGAACTCCTGGTCTGCCTGCCTTTGCCTACTGAGTTCTGAGATTACAAGAATGTATTAACAGTCCAAGCTCTATATACAAAAATTTAAAAACAACTCAAAAACATATTTTGCAGTCATTCTCATTTCTTTCCTCAATTAATTATATGTCATTAATATGTTTTTTTCTCAATACAAATCAATCTATCTATTCATTAGAGTGGCTGTATTCATTAGGCAAATGACTGGTATTAGTTGATGGATATACAGAATATCACCCAGGTACTTACTGCTATAAATAATGCAACTAGCATCCATTTAGGTTTTGGTACATTTTCCAATAGATGCACCATGGTTCACTCTAGTACAGGACTTGATATATCAAAGGTCATGTGCTTATTAAAAATAATCTATGCTTCATTCTACAAAATTGGTCTGATTTATATCTTTCTCAACAGTGTGGATTCTCTATTATCCCAAAGCTGGTCTCATGCTAGCTTATCATTACCAACCATTTTGAAACTCCGTTTACTAGACAGTGTCTATTTTATGCATATTTTTTTCTGATATGAATATACAGAAAAGCTTCTATTCCTTTACCAAGACTTTAATTAAAAAGGGTAGAGGTTGAATTTAACAATTACTCACATATGTTTATATTGTTTCTGTTGTGACACCTCTCACAGTTTTCTTGATGGGTATTTGAACTTAACATTCTTAAACCTTTGGCTAAATGTACTGTGACTTCTTTTCTTTTTCATACTACCATCTGCTGAGTCTATGTCATAATAATGATGCACTAATGGCAAGTAAATACAAGTGAAAGGACACGCATATTTGACTTAGAATATCATTAATACAAAATAACGGCCTCCTCTTATTGATAGTCACACGCACATCTAACTGAGATATTGCTAAGGAATCTCTCATGGACTCATTTTATGTTTTCTTTTTAAATTTTATTTCTTTATTTACTTTACATCCCTACCGCAGGCCCATCCCTCCTCTCCTCCCAGTCCCACCATCCCATCCTCTTCCCTCTTTCCCCACAATCCACCAAAGCACATTAAGTTGCATCTTCTTCCCCCGAGGACTGACAAGGCAGCCCACCTAGGGGAAAGTGATCCAAAAGCAGGGAACAGAGTCCATGTCAGAGACACCCCCTGCTCTACTTGGTAGGCTGCTGTCTGCAAGCATAGCGGAGTATCCTTAATAGTGTCAAGGTTTGGCTTTCTCTGGTGGGGTGAGTCTCACTCAGATTGGTGCAGGTGTTGCTTGAGTATTACCTCAATCTGCTCTGTCTTTGTCCCTGTCTACCTTGCAGGCGGGGTAAATTTTGGGTGGTGGGTGTGTTGGTGTCCCCCTCCTTGCACTGAAATCTCTACCTGGCTATAGGAAATGACTACTTCAGTCTCCAGATCCCCCTCCCATGCTAGTAATCTCAGCTAGAGTCACCCCCATATGCTCCCAGGAGCCCACCATAGTCTCCACCCTGTCACAAGTCTCCAGCTTGTCTCAGAGATGTCTCCCGCCATACGTTCTCTTCTCTGTCCCAGTCCTTTCAAGTTCCATCCCTGCCCTCCCCCCTACCTGGTTGCTACCCATGTTTTCCTTCCCCCTTCCCACCCAGCTCTCTCTCTTCATCCATCTGATGTCCATTTTGTTTCCCCTTCTGAGGAGATTCAAGCGTCCTTTCTTGGTTCCTCCTTCTTACTTAGCTTCTTTGGGTCTGTGGGTTGTAGCATGGTCATCCTGTACTGTATAGTTAATACCCACTTATGAGTGAGTACATACCATGTGTGTCTTTTTGGGTCATAGCTACCTTATTCAGGGTAATATTTTCTACTTGCATCCGTTTGCCTGCACATTGCATGATTTCCTTGTTTGTAGTAGCTGAGTAGTGTTCCATTGTATAAATATGCCGGAGTTTCTTTATCCATTCTTCTGTTGAGGGATGTCTAGGTTGTTTCCAGATTCTGGTACGAATAAAGCTGCTATAAACATAGTTGAGCAAATATCCTTGTGATATGGTGCAGCATCTTTTGGGTATATGTGCAGAAGTGCTATGCTGTGTCTTCAGGCAGAACTATTTCCAATTTTCTGAGAAAGCACCAGATTTTACAAGTTTGCACTCTTACCAGCAATGGAGGAGTGTTTCCCTTGCTCCACATCCTTATCCTTGTCAGCATGTGCTGTCACTTGAGATTTTTATCTTAGCCATTTTGATGGTTGTAAGATGGAATCTCAGAGTCATTTTGATTTGCATTTCTCTGATGACTAAGAACATTAAGCATTACTTTAAATGCTTCTCAGCCATTAGAGATTCCACTTTTGAGAATTCCCAGTTTAGCTCTGTACTCAAATTTTTAATTGCATTATTTCATTTGTTGGTGTTTAATTTCTTGAGTCTCTCATTGACTCTTGTATTTAGAACATATCCCTGTTTTTATGTTTAATGAGTCACACAAATGCAACTTATGTTAACATACAAGCTTAAGGGGTTAGCAATGTTTTAAAAACAGCTGTCAGCCTTATGTGAAACACCTGGTGAGATGTGAATATGTTTGCTTCAATAATTATAACATTAGTAAGCAAAATATTAAGGACTATAATCTTTTCTTTAAAATTTGTACTATGCGAAAACAAAATAATCATGAGAGGTCCATGGATAAATTGAAGACAAATGTTTAGCTATTTTCTCTAAATAGCTTCTTGAATTTGGGGTGAGGTATTCATTAGTTCATTAGAGTTGTAAAATAGGCCCTTGGGACCAAACGGGTGACATTACTAGTTGTCGACACAGGGGTTTAGCCTAGGTAAACAATCTCAATGACTCTCTATTTTTGTTTTTATTTTGATATCTATCTATAATTATATACTTAAATTACATATTGCTAAAGGCCTATCCAGCTCAGCCATACTATTTTGGTATGGAGCCAAGGTGACATTAGAATTTCAGAGGATGCAAGGTGCCCATGAGTAGAATTAAATATTTTAAGCATAATCTAAACCAAAGTGAAAAAGCACAGACCAAATAAAATAGCTATATCTCTATGCATGGCCAATTTTTTGTAGCATGTGAAATCTTTAAAATAATAACTAAATATTTGTGTTAAATGGCCTTGGAGTTGGGCAAGGAGGGTGGGTGTTCATATTCCTGTTTGTGTTTCACAAAACAGATACATCAGTTCTGATTGTACATTTAAATGGCCATTCTGTAAAACGTCAACTGAGGTTGTCTGGATGGGCCAATTAAAAACCCTTGATTGTTCTGTTGTTTGTATATTTTCATATTTTGAAACACTAATAAATATTTACCGGAATCCAGGAGTCCTCCTATCAGCTCCGTCTGCCCTCTGACTTCAGGAGGGCCCTGTGACTACCTCTGCTCTCTAATTCAACAGCAACATTATTACCGTAGAAGTAGGGAGTATCAAGGAGCAGATTTTAAAATACGGTAAAAACACCTTGAATTTTTTACACTTCATCAATAGAGTTCTACAGACGGCATCACTAATGCTTTTTTAAATAATTTAATGGGTGGAAACAATTTGCTTTATTATGGATTTTTTTGATTCTCCACAGGGGTAGGTTGATTACCTTTTTCTTGACTTTTCTGACCATGTAGCCTTTTTGTCTGTGTAATTTCTGTGATACCATCCTTTCCCACACACAAAACACAGAGGAACAGCAGAAGCACTTGCCCAAGCCTCATCCTGAGGTCAGACACTGAAGGATGGGTGGACATGGTAGTTTGTGGAGGAAGGAAGAACTACATCTCAGTCAGACCTCCACTGTTCTGGGCACTGCTTTGAGGTCTGAGACCACAGCTAGGAAAAGTGTCTTAGTTGGAGGCACTATTGCTGTGATGAAACACCATGACAAAACAGCAAGTTTTGGAGGGGAGGGTTCAGTTGGACACTTCTACATTGCAGTCCACCATTGAAGAAAGACCAGGTGAGAGATTGACACAGGGTAGGGAGCGGAAGCAGGTGCTGATGCAGAGGCCACGGAGGGGTGCTGCTCACTGACTTGCTCATCACCATTTGTTCTGTGTACTTTCTTATCAAACCCAGGACCACCAGCCCAGGGATGGCACCATATGCAATGGGCTGGCTGCTCCCTCACGAATCACTAATCTAAAAGATGCCCTACAGCCAGAACTCTGGAGGTGTTTTTCTCAACTGATGTTCCCTTCTTTCAGTTAACTCTAGCTTGTCAACTTGACACAAAACTACCTACCACAAAAAGCTCTTCCTTTGTTTTTTTGTTTGTTTGGTTTGTTTTCTATTCATCTTGTTCTCCATCCAGCTTTGTGAGTGGGAAAGGAAACTGGGAACAGGAAGACAGCAAGTGAGCTGTTCTGCTACCATCAACCCGGAATGGCATTCCCTCACCTAGGCAGTTGGCTCCAGGTGCCAGATATTTATTTGTTTTTCAGGCAGGAATCGGCTCAATCATGCCCCTTGGAGATACCAGCCAAAGTCTGAGGAGACAGAGTTCTCCCTCCACCTCCTCATGCCTCTTCCACTCCTCATTAGGTAAAAAAACCAAACCAAAACAACACCACCAAAAAACAAAACAAAACAAAAAACAGCTGTGCACAGATGCGGGGATTCTCCCCACAAGCCGCTCTGCAGGGAGCTCAGTTCAACTCTTTCTTGCCCTTGTTTCTTCTCAGAGAACTGATTGTTTTGACAATGTTCTCTGTTTTGTACCTTCAAACCCAGTAACTCCAATTGTGTTAGATCCTACTAATTGTCTGGTGTGACAGTGGCTTTCCTTATTGGATAGTAACTGATATAAGAATGAAGGTAAGTTTCGTGAGGACAGAGGGGTTCTGAGTTACTACCTGAAGCCAAAGAGTTGTAGAGTAACCGACTTAAGGTCAAGAAAACAGCAGGAAATTCTATATGGAAACTCCAAAAGATGTTAAGAGTAGAAACATCAAGTGCCTTGTTTCTTCATTTCCTATGAAATCTTTTAAACCTCAGGTCGAAGCAAACAGTTCCTTCTAGTCCTTTCCAATGTATAGGACTGTGTCAATGTCTCTCTCTCTCTCTGTATGTGTTCTGTAGATAATTATATTAACTAATTTGGGACACAGGAGTAGCTGGGCATCTGACTCACTTCTTTATGTCTTGGGGAGCAATTAGGGAAGTTTAAAAATACAGAGAAACATCTTTGCACTTTATGTTGTGAGTTGGAGTGGAGATTGTACGTGGTAATATGGCTCACGAGTTTTCAGTGGTAGCTCAGGTGCAAATGCTCCTATTGTTCAGAGGGCTGTTGTAAAATACAGTGAAGATGTTCAACGCTACAGCATCCCAAGCACGAGGGTCTGGAGTGGATGAGCAGTTACCCATTATCACTCCCGGAGAGGCTCTCCTTTCATATGCTGGCTGTCATAAAAGGGAAATCTAAATACCGCTGGAGAGTTTTAGAGGTTGGGCTAAACCCCCTTTTAGATCCTCAGAATGGAAGGACAAGGATAAGGTTGAAAAACAAAACACTCCAGAAAATGATATCATAGACTTATCAAGCCGTCAAAAAACTTTCCACTGTGCTCAAGACTCCTATTCCTTTTACATTGTCATCCAGCTGAAGTGGCCATTGTAGCTGATGTGAGATGGTACTTTTGAAAAAGATACTGCCTTTGGGAAAGACCTATACATGCCTCTGTAAGGTGGTAAGTTCAAGGGAAACCTAACTGAAACACTCCAATGATTTCACGACGGTTTAAATGTAGTAAAATAGGCGTGAAAGCCTCTAATAAGTGCTCTCAAGGCAGACTCCCTCAGCCTGATCTTTAGAGGTTTAAAGTAGAAAAAAAACTTTTTCAAACGCAATAAAACATGAGGTAAGATCGAGAAAGGAGTGTATAAAACAAGCCTGAGCATCATTTTAACGTGCATAATTTGTTAAAATGGCAAAAGAGCACTCTACCAGCTGTAACAGGCTTTCTCACTTGTTCTCCTCACTGTGACCCTCACTTTCGCCCATCAGTCTACTCTGTTGCTACAGAGTTACCTCTTTGCCTGGGGATTTTCAAGGATTTTGTTTTGTTCTAAGAAAAAGGCTTTCAGTTTGTCTTTGAGTTTCTGAATTCTACCTTATGTTCCATTGGTTTTGCTTCTTAAAGTTTGACAGATTCTGTTATACATTTGGGTAAATAACATTCAGATGTAGACTCTGGTAGACTGAGGACAAGTTCTGGGCTGTTATAGAATGCTTTATTTTAGACTTGATTGACTTTTTTGTGTTTCAAATTTTTAATATTATGAGCTTTGCACATCATTCTGCTTTTTAAATTTTATGCCAGACCACAGAAGAATAACTTTAAGATTAACATACTTATTCTGGACATGAGCAAGCCTGAATATTTGCTCTTTGAAACTTCTGTGCTTGAACCTAACCTTCACTGTGGTGCTACTAAGGAGTCGTTTAGGCCCAGAGGAGGAACTCTGACATTTTACATGGAAAGAAATGGGCCAGATGAACAATCTCAGCAACAACTTTGGTATTATGTATGGAAGATAGATCAAATAGAAATTATTAGAAACAGATGGCATGGGATGGAGGCTGGTAGATAATGGAAGGTAGCTTAGGAGGTAGTATCTGCCATGCCCCAAGTGAATTAAGATTGTTCTTTAAAAAATCCTGGGTTGAGGATTTGAGATGATGTCCTGGGTAAGACCTTAGGAAAAGCGGTCTTATAAAGCAGCCTTAATGGTGCCTGTGAGAAGCTCAGAGATTAAGAGAACCTGTGGTTCTTGTAGAAGACTTGGATTCAGATTGAAGCACCTACATTACGCCTCACCACCATCTATAATTCTAGGTCAAGGTGATCCAGGTCCTCTGTAGGCTATAGACACATACACAGTACACATACACACATGCAGGCAAAACACTCTCAACGGAAGAAAGAAAGAAAGAAAGAAAGAAAGAAAGAAAGAAAGAAAGAAACTGAAAGGGTCAGGGACCCTGTGTTTTCTTTCCACTGGCTGAGGACACCATGAAAACACAGCCATTTTGGAGGAGGTCCTCAGCAAAATTTGAGAGTACTGATGCTGTAACCTTGAATTTCTCAAATCCCAGAAATGTAAAAGATGCACTCCCTTTGCCCATCAACTACCCAGTCTGAGATCTTTACTTACAGCAACAAGAATAAAAGTTGGTGCAGAGAAGCAATGATATGCCAGCAAGTACATAAAACGTAGAAGTAGATGCACAATCTAGCAATGAAATGGGCAAAGGCTGGAGGAGTTTGAATGAGTAAGTGAGGAAAAAGTGTGGTTTTCTATGAATGAGTTAAGAACTGATTTGGTAACTGGTGAAATGAAAACTTGTCAGTCCTCAAACTGGTTTGCTTTTGTTTTTGTTTTTGTTTTTCATTGCCCACTGTTTTACATTTTTAATCCTTAGTGGAGGATCATATTTTTTAAAGGGCTCATTTCAAAATAGAAGATGCATCGATTTGCTTTGATGTTCAGCTTTTATTATTGGATTGAATGCAGTTGCGATGGAGTAAGTGCCTAAGTAATGAACAAATTGGCAGAGACAGACTGTCCCGAAGCTACAGAAACAAGAAGCAAATGCTTGTGTTTGCAGGTCAAATTAGTGCATCAGTGGAGTGGTGTGTACAGGGGAAGCCAGATTAGTGCACCAGTGGAGTGGTGTGCACAGGGGAAGCCAGATTAGTGCACCAGTGGAGTGGTGTGCACAGGGGAAGCCAGATTAGTGCACCAGTGGAGTGGTGTGCACAGGGGAAGCCACAGGGTGAATTAGGTCTTCCCATGAAAGGAGGAACAAGGCACAAGTGATTCCAAATCCTTTAGAAATTTTCATCATATTTCTATATGATAGACAGCCTTTCTATATGGTAATCAAGGGACCAACCTAAGCAACTAGGAGAAGTGACGTAACCTAAATAGATTTTTGTTTTAAAATACTTTCTGCCTCCGTCTCAAAGTAAAGAAACCTGCCTAGAGAGAAATCCAAGGTGAATTTCAGTGAGAGGGAAAATGGAGTGAGAGTTCAATAAAGAACTGACCTAATTTGCCCTCAGATGCTAATTAGACCTGCTGCCAGCTAGACTGTTCTCACCTCTTTCCTTTGTCTACAAGAATGAACTGAATTTTTAAAAAGCTGCTCTATTGGGGATGTGGGCTATCTTGCTCAGTGGATAAAGAGCTTGTTGCATAATCATGAGAGCCTGCATCGGGATGTCTGGCACAAACATAAAAAGTGAGCAGGGCAGTATACAGATGAATACACATACTGTAGAGGCAGAGACAGCCAGATCCCTTGTGTTTCTGTATTTCCTTGCAGCGAGGCTGGCAGAACAGATGAGCAGCCAGGTTCAATATAAGACTCTTCCTCAAAATCTACTGTGGGGAACAATTTAAGGAAAACAGTGTCACCTTCTAGCCTCAATATGTACAAACACATGGGCAAGAGCTTCCTCCCATATGAATATACATAAAGATGTACATACACAGACACACACACACACATAGACACACACACATTCACAAAAGAAAGGTGTTTTCTTCAAGACAGGGTTTCTCTGTGTGTTGAGAACTCTGCTGTCCTGGAACTCACTCTGTAGACCAGGCTGGTATGGAACTTAGAGATTTACGTGCCTTGGCCTCTTGAGTACTGGAATTAAAGGTGTGTGCCAGCACCTGGCTAAGAATTCTTTTGCATCCAGTTTAGTATTTGTAGCTAAAATATTTTGTTTAAAGTATTATACAAGTTTTGAAAGTTACAAGTTTTACAGTGACTGAAAACTTCAACACTCAAATAATCAAAACTACTATTTGAGTTATTGCTAACACAGTAGGCTTGAGTAATGAGTGATCTTTCACTAAAGAGATATAAGAAGGAATTTTTTAAATGAGGTCTTTTATACATGTCTATCAGCAACTATATCCAATGCTCCACTATGAAATTTATTTTGACACACAAACATTCTTAAAAAAAAGTCTAAAAGAAACCAATTCTGCATATGTTACTTTATAAAACAGACAACACAATGGCAGGGATGCTGGAAGTCTGTGTAGTACCCTAGCATCCTGCTGGAAACTGTGCTGTACCCTAGCATCCTGCTGGAAACTGTGCAGTACCCTAGCATCCTGCTGGAAACTGTGCAGTACCATAGCATCCTGCTGGAAACTGTGCTGTACCCTAGCATCCTGCTGGAAACTGTGCTGTACCCAAGCATCCTGCTGGAAACTGTGCTGTACCCTAGCATCCTGCTGGAAACTGTGCAGTACCATAGCATCCTGCTGGAAACTGTGCAGTACCCTAGCATCCTGCTGGAAACTGTGCTGTACCATAGCATCCTGCTGGAAACCGTGCAGTACCATAGCATCCTGCTGGAAACTGTGCAGTACCCTAGCATCCTGCTGGGAACTGTGCAGTACCATAGCATCCTGCTGGAAACCGTGTAGTACCCTAGCATCCTGCTGGAAACTGTGCAGTACCATAGCATCCTGCTGGAAACCGTGCAGTACCATAGCATCCTGCTGGGAATCTTGCAGTACCTTAGCATTTTGCTGGGAACCGTGCAGTACCATAGCATCCTTCTGGAAACTGTGCAGTACCCTAGCATCCTGCTGGAAACTGTGCAGTATCCTAGCATCCTGCTGGGAACTGTGCAGTACCCTAGCATCCTGCTGGAAAACATGCAGTACCCTAGCTTCCTGCTGGGAACTGTGCAGTACCCTAGCATCCTGCTGGAAAACATGCAGTACCCTAGCATCCTGCTGGAAACCGTGCAGTACCATAGCATCCTGCAGGCAACCGTGCAGTACCATAGCATCCTGCTGGAAACTGTGCAGTACCCAAGCATCCTGCTGGAAACTGTGCAGTACCCTAGCATCCCGCTGGAAAACAGTGCAGTACCCTAGCATCCTGCAGGAAACCGTGCAGTACCCTAGCATCCTGCTGGAAACTGTGCAGTACCATAGCATCCTGCTGGAAACCGTGCAGTACCCTAGCATCCTGCTGGGAACTGTGCAGTACCCTAGCATTCTGCTGGAAAACATGCAGTACCCTAGCATCCTGCGGGAAACCGTGCAGTACCCTAGCATCCTGCTGGAAACTGTGCAGTACCCTAGCATCCTGCTGGGAACCGTGCAGTACCCTAGCATCCTGCTGGAAACCATGCAGTACCATAGCATCCTGCTGGAAACTGTGCAGTACCCAAGCATCCTGCTGGAAACCGTGCACTACCATAGCATCCTGCTGGGAACCGTGCAGTACCCTAGCATCCTGCTGGGAACCGTGCAGTACCCTAGCATCCTGCTGGAAACTGTGCAGTACCCTAGCATCCGGCTGGAAACTGTGTAGTACCCTAGCATCCTGCTGGAAACCGTGCAGTACCCTAGCATCCTGCTGGAAACCGTGCAGTACCCTAGCATCCTGCTGGGAACTGTGCAGTACCCTAGCATCCTGCTGGAAACCGTGCAGTACCCTAGCATCCTGCTGAGAGCCGTGCAGTACCATAGCATCCTGCTGGGAACCGTGCAGTACCCTAGCATCCTGCTGGGAACCGTGCAGTACCCTAGCATCCTGCTGGAAACCGTGCAGTACCATAGCATCCTGCTGGAAACCGTGCAGTACCCTAGCATCCTGCTGGAAACTGTGTAGTACCATAGCATCCTTCTGGAAACTGTGCAGTACCCTAGCATCCTGCTGGAAACCGTGCAGTACCATAGCTTCCTGCTGTAAACTGTGCAGTACCCTAGCATCCTGCTGGAAACTGTGCAGTACCCTAGCATCCTGCTGGAAACTGTGCAGTACCATAGCATCCTGCTGGAAACCATGCAGTACCCTAGCATCCTGCTGGAAACTGTGCAGTACCCTAGCATCCTGCTGGGAACTGTGCAGTACCATAGCATCTTGATGGAAAACGTGCAGTACCATAGCATCCTGCTGGAAACCGTGCAGTACCCTCGCATCCTGCTGGAAACCATGCAGTACCCTAGCATCCTGCTGGAAACTGTGCAGTACCATAGCATCCTTCTGGAAACTGTGCAGTACCATAGCATCCTGCTGGAAACCGTGCAGTACCCTAGCATCCTGCTGGAAACTGTGCAGTACCCTAGCATCCTGCTGGAAACTGTGCAGTACCCTAGCATCCTGCTGGAAACCGTGCAGTACCCTAGCATCCTGCTGGAAACCGTGCAGTACCCTAGCATCCTGCTGGAAACCGTGCAGTACCCTAGCATCCTGCTGGAAACTGTGCAGTACCATAGCATCCTGCTGGAAACTGTGCAGTACCCTAGCATCCTGCTGGAAACCGTGCAGTACCCTAGCATCCTGCTGGAAACCGTGCAGTACCCTAGCATCCTGCTGGAAACCGTGCAGTACCATAGCATCCTGCTGGAAACTGTGTAGTACCCTAGCATCCTGCTGGAAACTGTGTAGTACCCTAGCATCCTGCTGGAAACTGTGCAGTACCCTAGCATCCTGCTGGAAACTGTGCAGTACCATAGCATCCTGCTGGAAACTGTGTAGTACCCTAGCATCCTGCTGGAAACTGTGTAGTACCCTAGCATCCTGCTGGAAACTGTGCAGTACCCTAGCATCCTGCTGGAAACCGTGCAGTACCCTAGCATCCTGCTGGGAACTGTGCAGTACCCTAGCATCCTGATGGGAACCGTGCAGTACCATAGCATCCTGCTGGAAAACGTGCAGTACCATAGCATCCTGCTGGAAACCGTGCAGTACCCTAGCATCCTGCTGGAAACTGTGCAGTACCATAGCATCCTGCTGTAAACCGTGCAGTACCATAGCATCCTGCTGGAAACTGTGCAGTACCATAGCATCCTGCTGGGAATTGTGCAGTACCCTAGCATCCTGCTGGAAACCGTGCAGTACCCTAGCATCCTGCTGGAAACTGTGCAGTACCATAGCATCCTGCTGGGAACTGTGCAGTACCATAGCATCTTGATGGAAAACGTGCAGTACCATAGCATCCTGCTGGAAACCGGCAGCAAGCACAAGTTCTGTGTTTAGTTTCCCCTAAAGGCTTTTGAGTTACAGTAACAATTCTCAATGGGAGCGGACAGAAACGTTTATAAATTGATGCTTCACAGTAAGATTTTTGACTTATAGAATTCTAGATACAATTTTAACAATCTCACTCTTCGCTTTCCTGACAACTTCATGTTCAAGTGTTCTCACTGTAGATTTATTTTCGCGACAATTGGACGGCTCTCCCATTTTAGATGGGATTCTCACCTTTAAGATTTACCTTGAGTATTTATTCCTTTATCAAATCACTTCTAAAAGGCTGAGCTACTTCAACATAAAGTGTTCAGGAGCTGAGGAGTAACAGGCTAAGTCAAGCAATAAAGATGCTTTTCTTGCTAAAGCAGGGGCTTGTGCCTTTGGGTGAGAGGGGTGCAGGCATAAAGCACACTAGTCTTCAGGAGGAAGACAAAGGCTTTGGCTGCTATGAAGGTCCCAAATCCTTTAGGATGGGCCTGGTTTTCAGAAAGGAGGAGCCAGTAAAGTTTGTTTCATTTTTCCCTTCTGTTGTCCTGGGTCTCTAGTGCTGACTCCTCAGAGGAACAGGATACTGGTCCACCTGCCTGGGTCTCTAGTGCTGACTCCTCAGAGGAACAGGATACTGGTCCACCTGCCCGGGTCTCTAGTGCTGACTCCTCAGAGGAACAGGATACTGGTCCACCTGCCCTCAGAGCATCACCACTTCCTCCTCTTTCAACCAACCAGGGAAATATTCAGGAAAAAAAAACCATGTGTTTAGAGCTGAGCCTATAACTCAATTGATAGAATGCTTGCTTATGTAGCATGTGAAATGCTGCTGCCCTGGTTTTGACTCCCAGTTCTACATCAAACCAAGTGCGGTGGTAAATACATGTAATCATATACTTGGGATGCAGGCTGGACAGCCAAGCGTGCAAAGGCATCCTCAGCTACAGAACAAACTAAGCTATCTGGGATTCTACCTCAAACTAACTAAATAACAAAACCTTCTCTGTGCTGAATATGTATAGATTTCCCCCTAATTATTCCTTAAATACAGAAACTATTTATGGAACATTTACACTGTATCAGGCAGCATAAGTAATTTACACATGCTTAAAGTACACGAAGGAGCCATTTGTGTGAGTTATATGCAAGTATTTGGCTACTTTAAAGGACCTGAGCATCCTGAGAGTTTGCCATCTGTGGGAACTGAGAGCCACATGCCCAAGGCTCAGGAGTGACTGCAATTACTTGTTGCAATAAATTATAATCTTCGAACTGACAATTATGAGATGCAGTTTTACTCTATTTCAAGATATTCCATAATTTTCAGACTTCATGATGTGGAGACAGAGATATCGGCTATCCTACAAGAGGGATTATTCAGAGTGCTTTGAATAGTACAGAAACACCAGCGACGCTTCAGACTTGTTAATTATTCCCCTTCTCTAGACTGAAAAGGTTAATACATATTGTTTCACTTTCTTAATGCAAACCTAATGAATTTTCTAGGTCCTGTTATTGAAAAGAGACAAATATATATTCAGTCACTTGGAAGAAAAAGGAAGCTTTCTAACTCCCAAGCCATGAATTTCCCATTAAAAAATTTTAATTCTTTAATCCATAGAGGAAGCTATGGCTGGCTAATATTATAATAGAAAGTTTACTTATAAATCTTTTGAAAATATACCGAATATTTAATAATGGTGTAGTCATATTTTTAAAGTAAAAGGAGAACCTGAGAACCTGTTTCATGAATAACATCCTGTAGTGACGTGAGCCCTTAAACACGAGCGGTTTTTATTGCCTCTGCTCTAAATTTAAGGTGGACCGTTGGGTTAAAATGGTCAGCTATAGGCATTAGGGGCACACTATGAAAAAGGAAAGGGGTGGAGTTCATGTACCATTGCTGTTCCAGGCACCACTGACATGCCAGTGGTTTGTCCTTCAAATCCCCTTCCTTTTCTTTCCACAAAATAACAAAGGTGTGCCTGGAAGCCAGTCAAGATTAACTTTAAAAAATAAATAAATAAAACAGTTCCAAACATAAACAGGGGCAAAGACATTCTCTCCTTTTTTCTTGAGTGTAAATTTACCATTTTAGAATTGAAAGGAGACAGAAATGAAGCACACAGTGATGGGCAGCCTTCATTAGTGGGCGGAGTTTAGTGGAGGAATAACAAAACATACCAAGAATAAATTAATAGAAAAAAACATACCAGGGGAAATTCCATGGAAAGAGTGGTGTGGCTGGTTTTAGATAAAGTTGCTATTTAAGGCAGATCTCATCTCCCAGTCCACAACATACATAAAATTGACAATTAAATTGAAAGTTCGGATAAAAAACATATTTAAAAGATCAAAGGTCTCTATTCTCTTCAAAACTCATGAATTAGCTGTAGAAGCTTCTTACTGGTGCCAAATATCTCACCCCACAAAGCATATTCTTCTTAGCACAGCCATTGAGGATAATAATTCTTCATTTCTCTATCTTTCCCTTTAAGGTTAAGAAATAGTAATATATATTATTATTATTATAAATGAAAGTGATTTATAAATCCTAGAACACCCGGCAGATTTTTAGCAGTCATGGAGGACTGAGACACTTATTATCCTCATCGCACGGTGGTGCACACTCCTGTAATCCCAGCAGAGGCAGGCAGATCGCTGTGAGTTCGAGGCCAGCCTGGTCTACAAAGCAAGTCTAGGACAGCCAAGGCTACACAGAGAAACCCTGTCTTGGGGAGGGGGGGAAGAGGAATCATGGCCAACACTGCACACCAGAAGATAATGCTAAAAGTGAAAACTATAACAAACTCACTTAACTATACTTTCAGGGCTGGCGAGACGGCTCAGTGCTTAAGAGCACTCGCAGAAGCCTGAGGAGCTTGGGTTGGACTCTCCCGGTCCCCATGAATAAAGCCAGACACAACCGTGAGTGCTAAGGCCTGCTATGAGAGCTAAGAAAAGTCGGTTTATTTTTACGCAGAGGTATGATGGGAAATGGACAGGCGTGTGGGAATGCGATTAAGTAATAGGATCTGACCTCATGGGAGTGGTCTCAGATGGGAAGTGAGAAAGGTCTGTCTGTCCAGACTCTTCTTCCTGTAAAACGCTCTGGGACAGGACAGCCCCTGAGTGACCTACTTTCCAAGTGAGGTCCAAGACTGTCTATATGGACAAGTTTCACACAGAGAGGCCACACAAGGTCAAGGTGACTTTGATTCCCACTAGCCCCTTCATTTCAGAATATTTGTCGGGAACATCTCTTTTGCCTTAACATACATTACTGGAATATTTGCAGTTTTTCACTCAGAAGCATACAATTTTAGAATAAGGTTATAATAATTTTCCCCCAGAAGCAAAAAAGCTCTTAACAAATTCAAAATTCTCAGTTGCTTTTTACTTATTTATCTATTTTTTTTTTTTTTTTTTTTTGGAACTACAAAATATTTAGCATGTAATGGCTGAGCCAAAGACAGATTGCTGCTTAAAAGCTTGCTGTTTCTAATGGTGCAGTTGTTTCAGGCTGCATATTTCAAATTCTATAGCCTTCCCATATCATTTTTTAAAAATAAATTGTTAAGGTAGCTTTTAGCATAAGAGGCTGAAAATTGCCAATTAATTAAAACCAATGCCCAGTTTTCTTCAGCTGCATGTATAATTCACATTACGCTGTGCAGCTGGATAAAGAGCTGCCCTAACATATCAATTTCGTTTCATAATTGGCTACCCAAAGGTATGCCTCTCAAGGATGCAGTCCACAGGACCAAATGGAAGAGACAGCCTTGGTTTCCCTGTTCTGTTTTGTCATGGGATTCCTTCCACAGTTAACCTTTCCAAGAGTCTAGATTGGGACTTTCTAGTGTCACACTGGAAACATTCTGTTTAGGGCCCAGAAAGAACAACAAAACACTGATGCTGTTTATCCAGATTTTCCGACCTCACTTCCGGCCTGTCCAACAGGAAGGAAGGAACATCAAAAAATACTATTGAATGGCATCTTGAAGCAGTGCTCAAACTCTCCAGTGCCTCTGAGAGAACTTCAGCTGGGTATGTCGCATGGCTTCTCCAACAACTGACCAAAGACACGGTCCCACTTGAGTTAGGTGTGCTGAGACAGTGAGTTCACTAGGATCACGGGCAGGAGCATGGCTGTGGGGTTACTTAGGGAGCGTGTTTCCTTACGTACCTGCAGAGCCAGAAAGCCCGTCACTGCTTGGGTTACTTATGGCCGTGCATCCAGGGAGCTCTCTACCCAGGCACAGGTAGTCTCACCATGGATTCCTCTACTCAGCAACACTTTATGGCTTTTGTAATCTGGAAGTGTGGCCTCGTGAGCCTTTAAGCATCCTGAGTTTTGTTAGCCTTTCTCCTCCTTCCAGCCACGACGGTCGGAATTTGGAGGAAATAGCTATGTGATAACTGCGAAAGTCCACGGTGTCCTATCTCCTCTCCCCCCAACTCCCCACCCCCGGTCCCAAACAAAGTAAAACCAAAGACAACCTAATGCACTTTCTTAGACTTCACTTGTAGACAGGAAAAGTCGACTTCCAAGATCACGGTGGTGAAGCCTTAACGTTCTGAGTCTTGAAATGTTCTGTTAAATTGTGGACACAGTTTCTGGTGGTGGGCACTCATTTTTAGCATGCATTTGCACATGCTATTCACCCCTAATCTTTCTTCTGGATGGAACAGTAGGCATCTGAACTCCTCCGAGAACACTTGGCAGTTGAGTAGATGCTGGTAATTGGAAAGAGTACAGTGATGGAAGGATGGGTTATCCATGTACCCCACACAATTGAAATGTGGCTACGAAAGCCGACCTCCTCAAAATGGAGCCTCTCGTGCCAAAAGTCTGATAAAACAGGCCCAAAAGAAGGGCCACAAAGGAAGACACCCCATGCAAAGTTTACTTGAAAGGAAGATCAGGTGAGATTTTCCAAATTGCTACTGCAGCTTACTATGTGGCACATAGAGAGACGCTTGGCATCATAAAGATAGTTGAGTGCTTAAGAATATTTTCCTGTCAAAATATTTTGTAAGCCCACTACTTCATTACTATAAGTTTTACCGAGCAACTCTTATCACTTAATCAGAGCTTGCAAAAACATCATTAGGTACACTGACTATTCTTTCTAGATAATGTACTAGGTTTTTTGTTTTGTTTTGTTTTCCTCAAAAAAGCCTTACTTTTTCCCCTTTACTGTTTGGATACACTGAGGGCTACACTGATCCATGGAACTAATTTGTAATTCTAATTGTCTGCTGCTCTTGCCCCCAACTCTCTGCTTGGAGCTTCATCTTACATGCTCCACTTAATATTGACAGAGTGAAATTGAGACTCCAGCACAGTTATTTCTGAGTCTGAAGTTCAGGGACATTAGCCATCACCTAGATAGAAAGTTAGACAAAGTGGTCAGGTAGATGGACATTCGGTGTACTGGAGATTCCAAAAGGTGTAAACCACCATTCACAGTGGGTCACCTAGGGTAAGAAATATTAGAAAGGGAAGAGAAAGTTGCATAAATTATTGTAGTGCTCTCAAGCTATTCAAAGCAGGAGCTGTTTTAAGAGCTTATTCGGAGGTTCTAGCAAGGGCGCATAGCTACTTATATACCCTTGGCAGAAGACTGCTCCTCTTCTGGTCCAGGGAGGTTACCCCGCACGTAGCTTTGGAAGGGATGCACATGGTGAGGGAAGGAAGGGGGCACACGCTTAGCCAGCCAGATCAGTCAAATCAGCCCTGGCTGTCAGTGGGGTGTCAGATGTCACAGCCATATCTCCCTCACATCCAGGAGCTGTTTTGAACCAGGTTATTTTCTGTAGCAATAAAATGGTGTCCATGATGGAAGGAGGAAAGAAGCTTGTGAGAGGGACTTTTAAGGCAGTAAGATTTTTCTAGTCGTGGGATGAGTTGCTTCGAAAAAAGATCTTGGCTACTTTCTAATTTTTGACACTGGCGTGAAAGGAAACTGAATGTTGCCTCAGAGGATACGGCTATGAAATTGAGTTGAGATGCCTTAAAATAATCAAATGAAGGGAAAGTTCAATGTATGATGACCTCCTTACAGAACAGCCACAAGAACTTTTTACTTATGCTCTAAGTTTCTTTTTTCAAGGACTGACATTGGAAATCTTAAACTATTCAACATTAACATATTTATTTAAAAGAAAAAATTTGAAAATCTACATAAACTTCTTTAAAACAAAATACAGTGCTCTGGTAAAAAAAAAAAAATCAATGAGCAAAACCAATTCAGGTGTTTGGTGTGTCAGTGAGCATCTGCAACGGCTCTTTACTGTTTCAGAAGAGAGAAAGTGAAGTGCAGACTCAATTTTCAGTTAGCGCACTCCACATAGCAGAGGGCTCTGTGTTTTTCACAGTGGAGTAAGAACATCTGGCATGTCATGTGATGGGCTTGGCCGTGGCTGGAGACATCTATGTCCTTAGTCTCTGTCTTTTACTCTGTGCTTTGTTCTTACTTCTTCTTTCTGTCTTTACCTGATCTCTGTGTCATTAAGGAAGAAAATTTCTCCAATGCAATAATACCTAGTTTTCTATGCCTGTCCTCCTCACAAGGGCACGTGCGGCAGGTTAAGGACATTAGTGTGTGCGTAGCTGTACCCAGGAACCCCTCACCCACAGAAATATGAATATGGCGTGACTTCCTCCTTGCTCTCCTTTATCATATGGGTCCCTCTCAGTCCGCGGCCTAATCTCACCTGGTTCCCTGCTCCTACAGGTCCCTCTTGTCCAGCTCAGTTTCACTGCTCATCATCTTATCTCATGCTTAGTAACTGGGCATATTTTTTAATTTTAATTTTCATATATTCAATTCTGTACAATGATGGGTGTCATTATATTTCACACACATACAAGAGGGTGCGTTTCTTACTTAAATCACCACAAGGGATGCACATCCATTGCTTCTTTCTTCTGACTATCGATGTCGTATGACTTTGTGATTTCTTTGGGCTCCTGGTGTCATGACTTCTTTATCATCGGGGACTGCACTGTGAGCTAAACCCTTTCTCCTTTAAGTGGCTTTTGTCAGAGTATTTTACTACATCAACAGGAAACGAAACTAAGGTAGAGACCCACTATGTTTTGTTGTACTTTCTTACTGACCAGCGATTATGCCACTGAAGAAACTCTCTTCTTACCCAGTCACCAATGCTTGTGGACACTTGGGGATCAGAAAGACTCATGAAACCCTTCTTCCTAACTATCATTATTGCATTAAAGTCCCTAGGAAGGCTTCCTCTGTGCTGCACGTTCCTGCCCACCTTGGCATAACGCTGACATGCCTAAGGTTGTGTCACTTTTGTGCCTCTACACAGAACTGCAGTGGTGTTGTCCTGTTCTGCCTATTTGTCTCCACTCCTGCCTCCAAGGCTTGCAGGGTGCAGCGGGCTGTAGATGCTCCATTTAAACCTCTTAGGTTTTTAACTAATGTTTATTTCGACCTTTTAAATACATATTACACATGCAAAGTGATTTTAGCGCTGTGCATAATGGCCTTATTTTTTCTTTACAATTTTTAAAAATGTTAATTAAACTCTGTGGATCTAACTGCAGACTAGGAATTCCTCAGTTTATCTCCTTTAATGCTCTACTGAAACAAGCACTGTTATGGAACCAGAGCACTCTGTGGGGACACGCTATGCTTCCCCCCCTTTTTTTTTTTACTCAGCACTGTTACTGATTTTTCTATACTGGGAGATATAGCTGTAGTTCATTTGTTTTGAATACTGTGAGATGTTCCCATCAGATCATAGTGTATTTCTCCACCTTCAGGTTAATAAATTTTTGGCTTATTTCTAGTTCTGTTCTGGTTTTTCTTTTTTCTTTTTTCTTTTTTGGATTGATGATATTGCAAAGATAAGGGTCCCCACGTCTTATGACAATTATTTTCAATGTTTATAGTAACATTGTTCTCTGCTATGACTATGCTACTTTTCTCATCTATAACCTTGCTCCTTTGAAAATGGAATTTTTCCATACAATATATTCTGATTATCTTTTCTTTTCCCCCAGTTCTTCACAGATCCTCGCCACTTCTCCACCCACACAAATCCTCATCCTTTCTCACTCTCTTATTATAATACAAACAGGCATTTTAAAAATAAATAAAATAAAAATAAACAAACAGAAGAAAAAGTGCCAAAGAAAAGCACAAGAAACACTTATAGATGTAGACACACATACATTTGCACACAAAGAAATCCCACAAAAACACTGAATGTCAAAACATTGTGAGCATTCTTGTAGGTAGTCATAAAGAAAGGTAGAGGTATGAGACTTGATAGGCTGTGGCCAGACAGTGGGATAGGAGGGGGGGGCCCTTGTCAGTGGTCTAGGGGAGGGGAATAGGACAGAAAAGGGGGGAGGGTGGGAACATGAAGATAAGAGTGAGGGGACAACAACCAGGATGTAATGTGAATAAATTATATATATATATATATATATATATATAGAAAACGGAAAAATTAAATAAAACTCCAACCCCCTCCAAAATAAAATAAACCTTCCTCTTTTAAACAAAAATTACTATATCTACCTCAACTTGATCTGACCTCATACCCTCATTATGAGGTTTATTTTGTTTTTGAGCACCATAGAGCTGTTTAAAGGTCATCTAAAACCTTGTTTTAGCCTTGTTCTGTGGACAGACTTTGAAAAAAAAAACCTCTTATTTTGATTTTCATTGGTTTATTGCTTGTTTTGAGAGTTGAGGTAGAAACTTATTGTATAGGCCCGGCTGTGCTGGAACAAACTTTACAGGCCAGGTGAGCTTTATGTAAGCAGCAATTCTCCTGCATCATCCTTCTATGTACTGGGTTTATAGGTATAAGTTATACGTTTTTTAAAAATAAAGAATGGTAGAGGCCATAAAATGAATGATATTTCTTTTTTTCATGTACATCTATATTATTACACATACATACAATAAACTACTTTCAGCAAGAAGAACTACGAAATAATCAGAAATTATATAAATGTTACATTCATAATATTTTGGCTATTTGTATTTGGCAGCCTTGGAGAAAACATCTTTCCTATCTTGGGGAGTCTAAAATTCTGAATTTAAGTCAATATCTATTATATCTCATCTCTATCATCTTAAAACATCTATCTAGACCTAAAGACATCTTGACCCCTAAACAGCTAAGCTTAATGGTAAAACTAAACTATCTGGTATTCAACTCCATCAGAGACTGGAGAAGGAATAAAATCAATTACCTGAGTAAATAGGAAGTGCAAGTTAACAGCTTATAAAATGAGAAGATGTCAGAGACAGTTTGCTGCCTGAACAGTTACCCAACACTCTCCAATACATTGGAGCATCATCTTCAGCCTTCTGGCCCAATATATCTGACAGACATATTTGTGAGGTAGGAACTATTGAGGACTTACCCCATCTCAGCAAAGTTTGGCCATCGACTCTGCCTGCATCCGAGTTGTCCATTTTTAGGCAGAATTTTCTCTGTAGCAGAAATGAGGACATTTTGCCCAGTGGCTGGTTTGCCACATTGGAAGACAAATGATATTTTAGTAAGTAGTGAGCAAATAGAGATCTGGAATCTTCATATTTTTTTTTTGAGAACCTACATTATCCTCTTCTTAAAACTATTTCCATTTTTTAAAAAAATATGAATCTGTGGCTTCTATATGGATGAAATACTTGCCCATTTTCCCATTAGGTACTATTTCAAAGGGCCTGTCTAAGCAAGCTATGGGATTATGTAGCTTCATATTGTATGGACAGAAACGGTAGCACATTTGCAGTTTGCTAGGCTTTTCATAAAAGTCTGCAGGGTGTTATGTCTCTTGGCTCTGAAGCCTTAGTAGGAAGACAGCTTCTTGTACATACAGCTCATAGTTTACTGGGGAGGAAGACATCAAGAAGAAAGCACCACAATGACTTTAATTGTATTAAGAAAACAAAGAAAATATAACAGTCCTATGGGGGTGTCCAAGGCTGGTTCGCAACATACTTACTGTGAGATACTTTTCACTTTTCAGTGCTTTGACATCTGTTCTTTTAGCAAACTGTTAGAATGTAGAGGTTGTTTTTCCAACTCAAATAGAGATGGCAACACATGATGTACATTAGAAACTCCTTAGCCACCAGAAGACCAGGTAACATTGTTATTACCACTGCGATTACTTGCTACATAAAAAACAATGTACAACCCAATAGTGAATGTATCCTGTATGAAAACTGAGCCCAGATGGGATTTGCTGGCTGATTTTTGGCTGTGCAGCACTGACAACTCACTGAATACAGGGGGAAAAAAATCATGATGACACTTTGAGCTTGTAAAGTAAGGACCCCACGAGGACGTATGATTTAGGCTTAAAGAATATTTAGCAATCATATTGCAAGCTAGAATGTATGTAGATTTATAATCCTCTATAAAGTCAACTTGGTTTCACTAACTGCTTTTCTCTTCTTGCCCAATTTCCATTCTAAATTTTCTTTCAGATATCTGTTTATCAGATCTGATCTCTTCTCTGGAGTGGTTGATTGTTTTTTCCCCTCCCCCTTCCTACCTGCCTGGCTTCCTTGCTGCTATTGCAGCAGCTTGACTTAGAGTTCCTCTTGTGTCCCACGTCACATGACACAGCCAGCTCTTCCCAAAAATGGCTTCTCTCCCTCTTTATTACTTGCCACCATGGCAATCAATGTATAGAAAAGAATCTCACAAAGAAAACAAAATCATAGTGATTTTCTCTGACTCAAACAAAACAAAACAAAACAGTATTGGCAACAATCTTTCCTTCAGAGTTCCTCCACCCTCACTCCAGTTTCTTGACGAATTCCTTTTTATACCCTTGTCATCCTTTTTCTGTCCTTCGCCCATGTTAAAAATAAAAGACAAGAACAGAGCCAGGGCCCCACAAGTCGCTCCATTGACGAGGGCACTCAGAGACTTTCCATTCGGAAGCCAACATGAGCAAAATGTGTGAAAGAGTATGGCAGGAGCACTGTGAAAAAACAATGGGAGTGTGGGAAGGCAGCGGTCTTAGGGATTGCAAATAATAACAAGCAACTACATATGTCCTCAGGCAGCAGCATCCAAGATCTATTCCAAAAAGAATTCTGAATGTCACTACGAGACTCTGCATGAGTGAGTTTTCATTCACTTGAAGCATAGCCATGGAGCCATTTCCGAAAAGCTGAGAAAATTAGTGCAGTTTCCATGTTCTAGAAGTTTGAGGTCTGCACTGCAGACAGACATTCGGACAGAACACAGCTGGAGCACGCTCAGTGGCAGCGCCGACATGGGTAGGAAAGTAAGAGCAGACTACCATGTGTTTGTTCCGGCGAACAACATTCTGCCACCAAGATAGTGGCTTTTCAATGTTAGGCTACCACAAAAACAGTTAAAGGGTAGGTTCTTTAGTTTCTGTTGTAATGGGTGGGTCTGAAAATCCAAATCATTCTTGCAAAGTCAGGTCAGCTCTGATATGGCTTTGCCCCCCATCCCCCTTTATTACTTGTTAACTTGATGGTAATTGTACAGAAACCAACAGAAAGAAGAAACAAAGGAAGACATATTTAATTCATGTGTTGGTCTTTCCAGGTTGGTTCTGTCCAGTTCTGATTCCTCATGCAAAAGAATGCATTTCTTCTGGGTGACCTTCTAGCTTTTGGACACAGAGTGAACAACGCATTCTATGCTGCTATTTTTCCATCCATCTACTTCCTAGAGGAGAGATCTGCCCAGAGAAACTTACTGACAAAGCGTTAAAGCCTCCCAGAGATGGGTGTTATCGCAAACCATCTTCTTACGAATTTCAGAAAGAAATCAAGAGAACTGATTAAATAGCCACCGCATTTTGCTGCAGAATCGCCTCCCGGAGAATCAGTGGGAAGTAAATTACAGGAAGGAAACCTGCCGGGGGAAAGTTATCCTTGATTAGACATCACTTTCACTGACCGCTCAAAGGGAAGCCCAGGGCTCAGCAGTGGCGCGTTCTGACAGAGAACACAAGGGCCACGTGAGCTGGAGCTGGAAGGAAAATCACCGCTTAGAGACATGGATTTGGGATTTCATCTCAGCATGGACCGAACCAGAAGGGCTGATCCATAGGCGGATATTTCAGAAATGAAACACAAACTCAGCGTATTGGAGACCACTACTACCAAGCATAAAAGCCTTCTCAGTGTACCGATGATATCTTCTTGGAAAATAAAATAGTCACTTACTTCCCCAGACATCTCAAATACAAAATTGCCGTACGAGTAATTATTGCTGTGCGATATATACAAGGCAGGATGAAATATACGGGACGGAGTAAAATGTCACCACCACTCCCTCTCTATTCTTCGCACAGTTAATAACCGCCAACTGTTCGGTACGCACTTCTCACTGCGCTCTTTCGCTCCCCTAGATATGCCGTACATAATGGTGCAGTGCAGGAAAGAGGCACACAGCTCTACTCTAGGACCACCCACGCTAAACAATCCCCCTACTGCTGACCTACCTCTCACTCCCCACTGGAGGTTTTTAATCAATGTATATATTTACCTTTTCCCTTTAGTTTCTCTTCTTTTCTCCTTATTCTCTCTCTCTCTCTCTCTCTCTCTCTCTCTCTCTCTCTCTCTCTCTCTCTCTCCACTGAACAACCCACAGGGACTTTACGTTTTGCCTTCTGGGCCTGTATGTGTAGGCCTCCACCACTCCCAAAGTTATTTTGTGATTTCCTTTTTTTTTTTTTTTTTTTTTAATTTTTTTTATTAATTTTTTTCTTGTTACATCTCAATGTTTATCCCATCCCTTGTATCCTCCCATTCCTCCCCCCCCCCCATTTTCCCATTATTCCCCTCCCCTATGACTGTTCCTGAGGGGGATCACCTCCCCTTATATATTCTCATAGGGTATCAAGTCTCTTCTTGGCTACCTGCTGTCCTTCCTCTGAGTGCCACCAGGTCTCCCCCTCCAGGGGACATGGTCAAATGTGAGGCACCAGAGTACCTGAGAAAGTCATATCACACTCTCCACTCAACTGTGGAGAATATTCTGACCATTGGCTAGATCTGGGAAGGGGTTTAAAGTTTACCTCCTGTATTGTCCTTGGCTGGTGCCTTAGTTTGAGCGGGACCCCTGGGCCCAAATCTGCCTATCATATTGTTCTACTTGTAGGTTTCTAGGACCCTCTGTATCCTTTTATTTTGCTACTTAAAACACATTAATCATACTACTGAGTTTGAACTAGAAATTTAACTGTACTAAACAACTACATGAGGATTTACATGGAATTAATTCAAATTCAAAGCATAGCTATCTAGACAAAATTAAGAATTTCACTTGGCGTCTGATATTTGAAATAAATTTTGAACAAATAGTACCTAGTAACCAGGCTTGATTCAGAACAAACTTCAGTACAGGGTATTCAGATGCTCTTTCATAGTTCCTGCATTTATTCGTGTATATGAATATATGTGGATATTCACATGTGTGACATATATACATATATATGCATATATATATACATATATATATATATATATATATATATATATATATATATATCAAGATACCTTCCAAGGAATTAAATCATCTCCATTTAAAAAATCACTCAATATGATGGATCCTTTCTGGATTAATATTCATAGAGGTATGCAAAGTCATAGTAAAATCACTCATAGCCTCAATAGAAATAATTACACTTGTAGTTAAGTTTCTGTTTATAAGACGCACAAGCCTTACTCTTTTATGCCAAAGTAGTTTTCTATTTATAAGACACATATGCCAAAACCCTAACAGCTTTTGGAGATGGGCGTCATTCTCAGTTTATAAATTTAAAACACTGTACTGTCAAAAGTGGTTTGTCGTACCCATTGAGTGAGGACGCAAAAGTGAAAAGGTTAATGCTCAAATTTCTCCCCTTTGAAGGCTGAGGATGTAACTCCAACTGGCAGCATTTGCCTCACATGTACAACTCCCTGAGATTCGGTCCTTAATACTACAAACCAAACAAACAACCAGCCCTCTGCTCACATTCCCAGTGTATCTGCATGCTCTCTCATGCGCACATTTTATAAAACTACAGGCTGGTACCATTTCTATAAACTTGATCGTTACCTTAAGAGTTACCTATACAGGCAGGGCACTAGGACCTCTGCTGGAATACGCGATGGTTAAGTAAGTAACACATCGCAAGAGCATACGCTCCTGAACTCAGTGGCAAATTCTCTCCCCTACATATTCTTAGCCAGCAGCGAGAGTGTCTCCAGGAAGCTTGTCAGAGAGGCAAATTCATGAGCTTCCTCTGGAATCTGTTTCTCTGGGCCAGAGAGTTTTAACATGTTTAATACCACACACCCCTTAGGCCATGCTGATGCACCTTAACAATGTAAGAAGCCGAGTTCTGTCCGCTGAGGGTGGCAGAAGATAAATAACTCACTTTTCAAATCTAAGCAGCTATCCCTTTAAAGCGTCTCATGGAACTATCTTTCTCTTGAAGTCAAAAGATGAACCACCCAAACAGATCAAAGAGTGGCTGTGGGAGCAACGGCACTTTGGGTGGTCTAGGTCCGGGCTCATGCTCAAGGTGCACTAATTCCATTCTAGTTCTCTTAACGTGGTCCTTATATTTCTTACTACCGTAAAAGACTTTTTAAAAGTATCCTAGTACATTCCAATTACTTCCGCTTTCCATTTACCAGAAAATACTGTTGTGCATTTTACTGAATACTTTAACTCTGGAAGCTGAAAAGGTAAAAAGTAAGCAGACAAATAAATGAACCATATTAAGGAAAAAAAAAATTTCAAAAATCTTAAACACAAATAAGAATATGATCAATATGCTAACTTTCTGGCAGCTAACGAGTAAAATCCCCCGTAAGGTAATTGGAGGAGAAGCATGGAACAGAAACAAAGCCCTGGCCACGTTTCCAAACTTCCTCGCAACACAACGCTATTTGAACTAGCTTAAAACTTGGTTTTCATGGCTACGGAAGACAGAAAGTACAGCCAACCCATTTTTAATTTTGGCTCAGTATCTTTTTCATAGACCTCTGAGGCTTGGAACTCTTCTTGGATACCGTACCATCAGCCTGATGCAAAAGATAATCTGAGGGAAAAGGGTCCACTGGTCATCGTATCTGTTAAGTCAGAGAAGACTCAACATGTATAAAAAGGCTGTCGGCCAAACAAAAGTGTAAATTGCCACTGAATGCAACAATTAACCTGGACATTGAACAGCATGTGTTTCCGTTCTGTGGAAATAAATATATACAAAATGCGTAGTCTGCAGCAGCTTTGACACCACTTTCTTTGTAAGCAAGTTAAAGGGCAAGCTCACACTGAACTGCACCATATGTAGCCAATACGGAGCACCAACCCGGAGCACCATCTCATTAAGGAAGCAGAGGACACAGAGCTACATATCTGAACGAAATTATAACCATGGAAAATCTGCACCACACAACGTAGCACAGTGTAATCACATCGCCGCTAGGGAAAAGATTAATCTCTAATCGCAGTACAATTTTTAATTAAGAAGAAGGTGGGAACGAGATGAAAAAAAATTAAGGATGTCCAGTAAGCTTGTGATAAAAGCCCAACATTAAATTAAAATGTTTTCATGGAAAACATGAATCTGCTTATGCAGATTATCCCATGAATTATTCTGCCATCTGCAGAATTCATTGGCTTTTTTTTTTTTTTTTTTTTTTGGTTTGGCTCATTTGTTACAAATAGCATTTCAACAATAGTACTCACTGTTGAAACAAGAGATGCTTAAACGGTGACTTGGAATTCATATTATGTTAAGGAAAAACGAGCCACTCCTGTGTTTTCATGTCTTCTGTGATAGCAGGAGGACAGTGTCTTTTTATGAAACACCGCAATAGTTCTTACTGGTTTCCTCTCAAAATAACAAGTGCTAATGACATCACAGGAATGTGGAAGCCTTTGTGGATGCTACGCAGCTGATCTAGTGATAATCTTCGTGCAGAATGTGCATACAGGCGAGAGGCAGTTGAATGAGGTTATCTATATGGCCTGTGCAGTCCAATTATACTGAAGCTGAAAAAGACTTTAAAAATCACCTTTTTATTTAAAACATGGCAAACGATGCCTTTAAAATCTTCCTATTCATAATATGATGGCTGTGTCGTTCACCAGAACACGCTCCCCTTCAGCTTTTATTTATGTGGAAATGAATTGTACAGAGAAGATACGGGCACAGTTTCCTAAGTGGCATGCTCGTCGTGTGCCCTGGTGGCTATGTCTTTTTAGTTTGAGGAAGCAACATGAATACACAAGAGGCACCAAGAAGATATTGCTGCATCTGTGTGTATCTGTCTATTCTGTGAACTGCGTAACATTTATCTTTATATGCATGTTTGAGAAGTTAAAAGGCAGATGTCCACTTTGAGATTCCTTCTAGAAGAACTTCTGAATGCCAGCCATGAATGCCGGCCACATCTCACTTAAACTTTTTTCATATGTAAACAATATAGGTAACAAGGCCATGGTCTCCAATGAAAGTACTGGACCCAGAGCCAGGATGCAAAAGTCAGTCACATTTCTATACATTAATTATTCACAAACAAACTCAGTTAAACAATCCCTTTAAACTGGGAAAAAAACCTGACTATAGAAGCAAAAATGACAAACCACTGATGAAAGAAATCAAGAAGACTCAAGTAAAGGGAAAACCAAGTCTGCTTTCAAAATATGTCCTAAAGCTACAATGACTAAAATAAATTGCCATCAATATAGAAAAAGAAATATAGACTAACAGTGCAGAACAGAAAGCCTAGGCACAATTCCCATGCATACTCAGTTAAAAATCAATGGATTTTTAACAATGTTGCCAAGATTATACAATGGAAAAATGCAAGTTTTCCCCCATTAAATAATTTTTTAAAAAATTATCCACATGTGAAAGAATGAAATTGAATTTTTATGTTATACCATGCATGAAAAATCAAACTCACAATGGATTCAAGGTTAAATGTCTCAAAACTGTAAGTTCCTGGAAGTAAAAATGGGAGAAATGTATATTTAACAGTGATCTCAGCAGTATTCGTTGCATATGACACCAGAGGCAGAAGCCACAAAACAAAACTTAGACACGTGATGTAGAATCACACCACACTGTGTGCTTTCTGTACGTATCCAAGGAGAGAACTCTAGGTGCAAAGGCAATGGGAGGAAAGACTTGCCTCAAACACACACAAGAGACTCCTACAGCTTGAATAACAAAACAAAGAATTACTTGATTTTTTTAAAGGTTTATTATTATTTTTTTAGAAGTCATGTCTATATGTGTAGGCCTGTGTGTGGGTATGTGTATGTAAAATCTTATTCACAGCAGTCAAGATTTAGAAATAACTCCAGCCCACTGAGAGATGATAAAAAATGCAGTGCATATGTCATGTTACAAAAGGAAGAAATGCTACCACTTACGAGACTAGGCGTGAACCTAGAGGGCATCACGCTAAGCCAAAGAAGCTGGTCACAGAGAGGTCTGTGGAGACTCCAGTGATATGAGATACCCAAAATAATTTAACTTACAAAAGCAGAGAGTAAAGTGGTGGATCTAAGCAGTGAAAGAGGAGGGAAACAGGGAAATTTTCAGTTGTTACAGTCTCTGATAGGTTACATGAATAAATACTAGACACTTGTTAATACAAATTAACATTTACAGTTAAAAACGGCACAACAGGTAGTTTAACATTAGTTGGGCACATCTCATGTTCACCATCTTTACTGTGAAGGAACAAAATGAAAGAAATCCAAAGCAAAAGCGAGACACTCTTTATGGTTGGAGGACATGCCTATTATCTTAATCATGAGAACACCTTCTCAGCTGCATGCATTTGGCATCCATCTCCACTCAATTATATCTATATTAAATGTGTATATTTTATCCTCGATTTTGTCAAAAAACATTTTATGCAGATGAAAGTTGTCTAAGCCTTTAAACTAATGACTGCTGGGAAAAGGATAATTAGCCTCTCCCAGGGATGAGCTCTCTTATTGATTGTTCAATGTGGAGTGATCAGACCTGAAGCCATGCACAGAATAAGAACAAGTCTAGTCTGAGAAAGTTGTGTGTGTGTGTGTGTGTGTTGCATACACATGTATACATATATGTGTATATAACAACAATAAGCAAAGAACAAGAGGCTATTATCTGAGAGGGGGTGAGGACAGGGAAGGGTTCAAGAGAAGATAGCTAGAGGAACTCGAAGGAGAAAATGGAGGACAGAGTGTGACACAATTATGTTTCAATGAAAAACGGAAATCTTATCTTCTCTCTTAGGAAAATGCTTAACTGAAATAAAGACCCGATGCCTTTTGCTCCTAGGTTTGAAACTAACACTATGTATGTTCTTAAGTTAATTCATATTTACTGGAGAAGAGACACAGCAATAAAGGGTGGTGAGCAAAGGATTATGTTTCTTATATGGTGGCACCAAGTGGTTCATTTGTGATTAAAAGTTTTAAGTCTTTGCTGTTGCAAACTGACTGTCACCGTCCATTAGCTATAACGGAAGTATGTCAGGTCAATTGAACTTCCGTATAAAGTGATTTGTCTTGACTGGTTAAAAAAAAAAAAAAAAAAAAAACCCACAGTTTGATTTACAGATAATAATAAAAGCAGCAATATAGGAAATCCTACCAGATTATTTGTTGCCTTAAAAGTTTGCAAATCAAAGGCTTGACAAACATAAGATCATTTATGAAAGCCGGGCGTGGTGGCGCACACCATTAATCCCAGCACTCGGGAGGCAGAGGCAGGCGGATCGCTGAGTTGAAGGCCAGCCTGGTCTACAGAGTGAGTCCAGAGAGAAAGACTCTTCCTTGAAAAAAAAAAAAAAAAAAAAAAAAAAAAAAAAAAAAAAGATTATTTAGGAAACCTGATGAAAAATTCTTGAAGTTTTACCCATTTTCAGCACATGGCCTTTAGAATAAAAGCTTACTCTTACACTTACTCAGCCATGTCAACAAGGAAGCAACACTGGAAATGCTGAAAACTTCAGGAGAATCACAGGAATAAGATGGAAGCAGATTCTGTCACCTATAGTTTTGTGAAGTGCATCGTGGGAGGGGGCAGTATAGTGGCTACGTATATTAGGCACCTAATAAGAAATAAGAAATGGGAATAAAACACAGGCCTCATTACCAGGAATGCAGTCTATGGGGGCAGGTGCAGTGCAAATGGACAGACCATAGCTGCAGTGTTGTAAGCAGGAGAGGCCCTGCCTGGGATGGGCTATGAGGCTCACCTGGCTTTCATTGCTGTGGAGGTAGTGAGAGCAAGCTCTTAAGAGGAAGGTGTTCTGAGGCTTGATTCTTAAATGACAGTGATTTGTCCAGATGGAAAAGGAAGAGAGAAGCAATGGCAGGCCAAGAGGAGGAGAGTGCAGTGACTGTTGGGGGTGAAGAGGGAATGCGGGGCTCTTTGGTGATTCAGAGGGGAGCAAAGTGTAATAACAAAACTTCAGAACAAAGCACAAACTGTAGCATGCAAAGGCACCCAGGCTCGTTCCTGGAAGCCGTTAATATGCACTGAATGATTCAAAGGTGCATACTTTATTTACACTGAAAGGAAATATATCCATTAATTGACGTTTTCATAATCAATTATCCTGAGGGAGGTTGTTGGATTTAATAAAGGTCACTTAGTGCCAGGAAAAGGGTCTATAGAGGTGAGGAAGAGAGGACCGCAGGCCAAGCCTTGGTGACATAGGCCGGAAACCTAGCTGCTTGGAAGCCCCAGACTGGAAGCCTTGGGACAAGTTACAAGCTATTGGCCTGCCTGGGCCACAGAGAAAGTTCAAGGCTCCTGTGTTAGGGAGACTCCATGTCAAAATAACAGCAAAAAGCTTGGTGGTATAATGTCAGTCTCCAGTAACTGCCTACCGCTCATGTCTTTTGAATCCCTTACCGAATTCTGGCATTTTCACCTGATGAATCTTAAAACACTCACTCTTCAGAGAGCATGAAACAGAAGTTCAGGCAGCTACTTCTTCAGTGTGGCGCATGTCTCTCATTGTTCATCCCCAAATACACATGCATATCTTGGATGCTTCATTTGGAGCCCAGATAATTTGATTCTTCTGTATTTGAAGCAGTTGAAATGTTAAAAAGAGCTAGTTTATCAACTGCATACTTTATAGATATTCTTTAGGTTAAGCAAATGAACTAGAAATGAGCTGAAACTGCTTACACTCTTAGCAATGTGGTGTGTGCATGTGTCACTGTGGCTTTGCATATTCTAGAACCTTCAGATGAAAGGAGGAATGGAAACCTTATGCATTTATGCCACTGCATGCAGTGTTTATATAATTTTGCACTTTGCAAAATTAAATGATAGTCTTTAGGGTACCTTATGAAATATTGTACATACAAATAGTTTAAAGTTTGCTATGATACACAGGTTTATGTTGGGAAATTCAAACTCTTTGATTGGACTGGTTACATTTTAGTATTTTCATCTACAGCATACACGAATTTGGGGAGATCTTTTATACACTTGTTCATCAAATTTTAATGCCGTGTTAGTTGTATGTATCTAGTAGTACCTGACAGAGTCCAGACATGAGCAATTTGATGTACACCACCTGTAGGAGTTGTGATTGTCACTCAGTCATCCATCCATCTGTCCACTCACTCGTGCACTTATCTATCCGCTAGACCCAGAGCACACCAATCCCACATATATAATACAAGATAAAAAGCTGTCAGCCTCTCAAAAACAAAAGCGTTCGCATGAGAATTCTGCATGCCCAGTTTTTGCAGTTATTATATATATAACATAAATACAGCCTTTTAGTCATTTTGAACAATTACAACACATAAAAATAAAACACCATATGCCTGATGAAACAATGTAGAAGAATTTGAAAAGCTATTGGCTCGGCTTTCCTAAATTCTCCCACATTCACATGCAGGCAGGTCATGCTCATCATGAGCAAATGACAGACATCGAACTGTGGAATAATTATAAATGATTATTACCTTGATTATAGTTTTTAAATGTGAAACATTACCTGAATCTGAAAAGTCACAAGTGGCAAGACATTGCTCACTCACTGAGCAGAGTAATAACATTTTGGGCCATTTTGTCACACATGGGGGAGAGAAGCTAAGAATTAGGGCCATTTTAAAACAAAACAATGATGATGTTGTAATCTCAGTGGCACATGGACCAAAAGGTGTCATTATATCATGGCTCCCTCACAAGCGGACATGAGTTCTGTGTTTTGCTTTTCTGTTAGTGAGATCATCAATGTGGAAGAAATTTTGCCAAGTGCTGTGCATATATATAAAGTAAATACTGCTGTTCTCTGTTAGAGTTTAAAGCACGCCAATCAAAAGAATAGAACAGGGGCTGGAGAGATGGCTCCGTGGTTAAGAGCACTGGCTGCCATTCCAGTCCTGAGTTCAATTCCCAGCAACCACATGGTGGCCCACAACCATCTATAATGAGATCTGGTGCCCTCTTCTGGCCTGCAGGTGTACATGCAACAGAGCACACATATACATTAAATAAATAAATCTTTAAAAAAAAGAATAGAACAATTTAGTGATTGATGTTAAGGGGAGTTCATGTGTCTTTATAGAAAGCTATTTCTGACCTCAGTCTAATTCATAAAATGAAACAAAAATGTACAATACATGGTATTGGTGAGGAGGGGCTCAAGGATATATGAATAGCTCTAAATGTTCTATAGTAAATAATTCTATTAAAATTTCAAAGTTAATTGAGTTCTATTTCCAGCTCAAAATAATGGGGTCAGTAAATCGAGAATCCGAAGTTATTTGGGACAGTATTTTCTGCAATTGTGGAAGGGCAGCAGCAGCAAATAAAAATCTGAATTTCTGAGAAATTGATCTCTTAAATATTTCAGATCTCACTAGTGATTAAATTTAGATAAAATGCCTATTTCAAAATAGGATGTAGAATAATGAATCCATGTAAAATTATTTATTTAGTGATAAGACAACTACTATTTTAAAGTAGTACTAAATTAAAAACAGTGCGTTATGCCTTTAAATTAATATTTATCTACTTATTTGTTTTTGTGTGTGAGTCTGAGTCTGTGGGAGACAGTGTAAATGTGTGTGTGTGTGTGTGTGCGCGTGCGTGTGTGTGTGCTGGGGGGAGTCTGAGATTGCATATGTGTGTAGGCATATGCGTGCCATGGCATGTGTGTGGAGGTCAGAGGGGAACTCTGTGGAGTTGGTTCTCTCTTTCTACTTTTGTGTGAATTCCCAAGATTGAACTCTGGCCATCGGCTTGCTCAGAAAACATTTCTATCCTCTGAACCATCTTGCTGGATGTTTAACATTTCATAGTCCCCAACATTCAAGCCCCACTGTTGTAAATAAAGCAGAACTGTAAACAAAGTATCGGGTATATTCTATTTCTCAGGGTCCGATTCTCCCATCCAGGAACGACTTTATTTTCCTTAGAACTCTTCACCTTTATCATTGGTAGAATAACTCTCAACCCATCAAGGAAAATCAGGTCATTGACACTAGACTAAGGGGAAAAATGGAATTTTTAAAACTGAATGCTTCTCCTCGCAGCCTCCGGTGCTCCGGCCCCCCTGGGTTGCTATGGCAGTGCTCACAGGGACAAGAGCAAGCCACAAGGGCTGCATTTAGCACTTCCTGCAGCCGACCAAGTGCTTCCTTCTTCTGTTGTTACAAAATGGATTCAGAGGACATTCGGATTGAGCCTTTACACACTGAAGGATGAGGGCTTTGTGAGGGAGACGGGTAGAATAACAATGCGTACTCAGAACCAGATGAATCTGCTCTCCCAGGCCTTTCTCTCTCTGCACATGAGGCTTATGGATCATGTGTAAGCTGATTAGGGCTGAGTATTTCATTTTTAAGTCAAATCTGAAATTTTACACAGTTGCTCATTCTTTAATGTAAGGGCTCAATAGAGGGCCCCTGAGAAACCATATTTATTTTTTAAAATGAATATCTTTTCATCCCTTTTCTGGGAAGCATTTGCACATGATATCCCCAGAAATGTAGTTTTGCCAAAAAAATTGATCTAGTAAGTAGAAATGCCCTCTAATGGCATCTTGGGTCTAGATGATGACTAATGCATTTTTCAAATAAAATATGTCTGACTCATTTAAATACGTTTTAAAATGCTCTTTCAGATGTCTAGCTCTACGTTATCTCCCACCCCCTTTCTGTTCTAGCAGAAATAATAATGTACCAATTTCTCACATTACCAAGAAGGAAGAATGTTATGGAAGAAATCTAGAGGACTATCATATTTATTTATTGTATAACGAGTGAAGAAAACCATGAGAAATTGCTATAATTCATACGATATTTTAAGGGTTATTTCAGGGAAAACAGCAGCTCCAGAAGATGAGCACAAGGGGTTCCAGGAAAGCTGTGATGAACACCTAGCAGAGCTGCGGGTGCAAATGCAGTGGGCGTGGCCGGAAAGTGCGCCAGGTCTTCCACCAAGAGGCACCGTCCTTAAAAAAAGAAATGAGGAAGCCCTAGTCCCAGTTTTCTGAGAAAGTGCCAGATAGATTTCCAAAGCGGCTGCACTAGTCTGCATTCCCACCAGCAAGTAAGAAGTGTTCCTCTCTCCCCACATCCTCACTAGCATGTGCTGTCACCTGAGTTTTTGATCTTAGCTGTTCTGATGGGTGTAAGATGGGATCTCAGAGTCGTTTTGATTTGCATTTCTCTGATGACTGAAGATCTTGAGCATTTCTTTAAGTGTTTCTCAGCCATTTGATATTCCTCTGTTGAGAATTCTCTCTTTAGTTCTGAGCCCTGTTTCTTAATTGGGTTATTGGGTTTGGTGATGTTTAGTTTCTTGAGTGCTTTATATATTTTGGATATTAGCCCTTTACTCCTTGGGATATACCCAGAAGATGCTCCAGCACACAACAAGGACATATGCTCAACCATGTTCATAGTGGCCTTATTCATAATATCCAGAACATGGAAACAGCCTAAGTGTCCCTCAGTAAAAGAATGGATAAAGAAACTGTGGTACATTTACACTATGGGATACTACTCAGCTATTAAAAACAAGGACTTCCCAAAATTTGTGGACAAATGGATTGAACTAGAAATGATCATAATGAGTGAGTTAACCCAGAAGCAGAAAGACTCAAATGGTATGTACTCACTTATAATAGGACTCTAGCCCAAGGGGCATGTCCCATGAAAGACCTCACTTACCAGGAAATGGGGATAGATATAAGGACATCCTATTGGGACTCTAGGTGAAAGAAGTATGGGAGAATGGGGAAATAGAGGATCCAGAGGGTCCTAGAAACCTACAAGAAGAACATCATGACAGGTGGATGTGGATCCAGGGCGGTCTGCTCAAACTACTGTTACCAACCAAGGACAATACATGCAGTAAACATTGAACCCCTGCTCTGATCTAGCCAATGGACAGGACATTCTCCACAGTTGTGTGGAGAGCGGGGACTGACTCTGACATGAACTCTGGTGCCCCATATCTTACCACTTCCCCTTGGTGGGGAGGCCTGGTGGCACTCAGAGGAAGGATAAGCAGGCTACCAGGAAGAGACCTGATAGGCTGTGACCATATAATGTGGCAGGAGGGGAATAGGGTGAAAGCAGGAGGGAGGGAGGAATGGGAGGATACAAGTGAAGGGATAGCAATTGAGATGTAATCTGAATAAATTAATTAAATATATTAAAAAAAGAAAAAAAGAAAAAAGAGATGTGCACCCATCCATCACACATGAGAAAGCCGGCCTTTCTTTCAATACTCCTTGGGCAATCTTGAAAGCTGACACAGTTCCAACTTGTGGCTCCATAAAGACACACGTGAGGGTTAGCAATATAAACTTTCTTTCCTTTTCACACATAGTGAAAACAAATCAGTTCATTTCGATGAACACCTCATTAAAACTGCCGAGGGCAGATTGTTCTCCAATGTTTTCATCTATTTTCATTTGTGTGAAGAATTCATAAACACATTCTTATGTCAAGTAGTTGAAAATGCTGAGGGTTTAGAGTTAAAGCATCTACCACTTTTCTTCATTTATAAAACAGCCTGATGTGGAAAACTCAGCTCAGCTTGATATGGGGATCTAGAACTTTCTTTATTTTTTAAAATTTTTTAAAAAGAT